>NC_026154.1:8392032-8518606 GCF_000512975.1 Sesamum indicum
AATTCGCTTGAAGTCCTCGGGATCATATGAAAAGGTGAGGCAAAATATTTTGGGGATCTCATAGAACAAGAATGATATCGAATTTCTTCCACAAGGTTATCTTCTTTGTGAACCGTAAATGCGGGACATGGAGAATTTTGCTTGTGTACCCTAAGCCCACTAGGAAATGATTTTTCGAAACGCCATTTAAGAGCAATGGGCTTTCATAGAAATAGTAGGAGAGATTAATGACTAAAGACCAGATATTAACTTTAACATAATATTATAATAATCTACTAAAGTATTTTTCTATTAATTGTAGATGTCTAAGAATCTGCCAACCTCTATACTCGAGGCAAACAAATTTGATGGAACACAGCTATATTAACTGGTTGAGAAATCTGAGGATAGTCCTTGATTTCAAGAAATAAACTTATGTTCTAGAAAAGTCTCTACTCGAACTTTGTTGGAAGAGTCCTTGGCCGAAGAACGTTTGATGTTGAACAAATTTGAAAAGTGGCATGAGGATAACTAAAAAGTCTGTAGTATCGAAAATTGAAAAGTGGCATGAGGATAATTAAAAAGTCTGCAGTATCGTACTGGGCGCAATGGCTAATAGATCCAGAAACAGTACGAGATGTATAATGATGCATGGTCGATAATGCCCGCATGAAAATGTTTATATGTTACTGGACAGACGAAGGAATTCTTCGGCACCAGAGTGATTGAAGGAATGTCTGTACGTGAGCATGAAGTGATGATGTTATCCCTTGTGATTAAGCTTAAAGACCTCAACACTGATCTTAAGAGGGAACATATGTACATTGGCGTGATCCAACAGCCTCTACCCCCTCGTTCAATCAATATATTCTCAACTAAAACATGAATGGGCTTGATAAAAGCCTTCAAGAGTTGATTAATATGGTGGTCCAATATGGAAAAACGATTGAAAAATCTGCGCTATTGGTATTAGAGGGAGAGCTTCAACCTCTTAAGGGAAAGGCATAGGTGCCGGAAGTTGGAAGAGGAAGAAGAATGAGACATCATCAACTACTGCTAGCACTTCAAGTGCTCCTATTACAATGTATAAGGAGGGGGGAGGGCAAAGGAAAGAGAAAGAGGGTTCGGCAGTCAAGGATTCCAAATGATGTTTGCATCTACTGAGGAAAAAAAGGCCCTTCAAAGTAAACCTTAAATTGAGTGTTAACATGATTACTATTTTACTTTGATATTAGATACCTATATTCACAAATCTATGATTGATTTTCAAGTAGTGATGAGGAGTAGAGAGCCAAAACAATGGTCCTAAGGCTTAACGATAGCGTGGTTGTTGCTGCACAGACTAGAGACTAAGTTACACTTAGTAGTGATCATGTTAGGATAGTATTTATGTAACCTAGCATGATCAAAATAATATTTTCATTTATTGTTAGACAATTTTTCACTACATGTTTTTTTTATCAAAGAAGCTATTTTATTTTGACACGGAATGGGAGTCATGTTTGTTGGGTTGAAATATAATGCTTTACACTATCTCATAATTCGATTATGAATACTCAAATAAAGGACTAAAATAATAATCAAGAACAAAACTTAAAAGTTTTGGTAGGTCAATCTCATCTAGTTAAGGATGAGGAAGATTGACGGACTCAAACCGTTTAGAAATAGACAATTTGGATCTATCAGCTTTCAAAACCTTTTTGAAAAAGAGAAGGATCATAAAAGCTCTTTTTTGGACAAAGTGAGCTTACCAGTGATCCGTTGGATTGGATCCAAATGTGATACCTATAGGTCACCAAAAACATGAGATTAGTATGGGGTTCACAAGTAAAATGACATTTGAGAGGTTCAAAAAATTAGACTTGTAGTGGTGAACCAAGTTGATTACCTTTCAATTGGATCGACATGGTGTGTATTTTAGTGGGAATTCTTGAATATTTAAAAGGATAAATTATATTTTATCATCCAAACTATGCCCTTTTTATACTTTGGCAGCTAAACTTTTTTTTTATCAACTTGTCATCTCAACTTTACGAAATTTGCACTTTACCATATACGATCAGTTTTTTTACTGATTGTTTTGTCCAAAAAAATATCAAATGTTGTGCATATGTGGAAAATATTACATCACATAACTCTTAAATATCATCTGTGCACTGCATGTGATGTTTTTTTGACAAACTTCAGTGAAAAAATAGTTACAAATGGCAAAGGTCAGAATTTCGTAAAGTTGAGATGATAAGTTGAAACAAAAAAAAAAATAGATGCCAAAGTGTAAAAATGATCATAGTTCGGATGGAAAAATATAATTTACCCTATTTAGAATGAGAATGAAACTCTTACTCAATAAAGTTCTTCCTAAAGGGACCATGATTGAACAGTCTCAAATAAGGAAGATATCAAACTTACGTCGACTTCATTCGGTTAGTATTTCACTGAACCACCTTGGCCCTTATTGCAAGTAAATCTTCGTCTGCGAAGTACTTGAGTTTGCAGGATAATCTTATACATGTCAAGAAAATAGTGGGAGTCTGGTTTTATGCAACTTCCATAAACATTATTTTTAATTACAACATTTCTAACTGACTATTTGCCAGTTCTTGTTTATCAGAACAATTGAATTACAATCTAATAAGACATAAGGAAAAGCGATGTATGACATCAGTCAGAATCAAAGGCTTGAATCCGTATGATTCGGCTTGGAGTTCAAATCGGGTTTGAAATTTCATGTAAAATGGAATGTTCTATTTGTTAAGATCATACCACGTATGACTCGATGAAACGAGCTGAAAGGCAGTGGGAGTTGGTTTGTGTTCCAAAGTGTTTAGTGTATAAACGTCTTATTTATTTACAATGAGGTGAAGATGTCGAAAAACACTAAGATACAAATTGTAGTTATTCAAAAGATTCTGCATGAAAGGAATTGGATTACTAAATAACAGGTTTAAGTTGTTCAAGACTCAATCATCAAAGACTAATGAGAAAGCTTGAGTTGTTCAAGACTCAGTCAAATCAAACTGTGAGAATGCTCGATGTCTCTAACATCTCCTAAGTCTCTGTCGAAGGCATCATGAAAATATTGTTTAGTGTATTATACCTAATGTTGTGTATGCTTTGGGCATTACACAATGGATAGTGGGAATACACCAATAATGCAGTAGATAGTTGTCAAGAGCAATCTCTAATACCTAAATAAGGATTAAAAAAGTGTTCTTGATACACGATTTGTAAAGAGTTTATTCTGGAAGGCTAAGAGGCCTGTTTGCTTGTGTTTTCAGTTTCTATCAATTTTATTTATATAAAAATGCTTTATTGGCTTCTATGCAAGAACAGAAGTGTTTGGATTAGTTATTTCTAGATATAGGTATATAGGTGTGAGTTTTAAGAATATAGGTATATGATTTTTTAGTTTGACCGAAATTAATTATGAGGGTTGACCAAAATCATTGAATATGATAAATTATAAAATAATCAAAATGCCTCTTATCATTTTCTTTTCTTTTATCAGTACAAGTTTTTATTTTTTTACTTCATTTAAGGTACAATATTTTTCTTTCTTTGATGGGCTAAAGTTTAACATGTGCATTGCTCCTTCCCATACAAATTAGCACAAAATGAAGATAAGAGATACGGGAACACTTTTGTACATAAATTTGTAAAATGACTATATATAATTAATATGATCACAATTAAAAATAAAAAATCACAAAAAACTGATTACCTACTAACAACACTACTAAATTCGAAAAGTTACAAAAATAGACTAATAACCCTCAGAATCATATGCAAATCACCATCAGAAAAATTACAACACCTCATATCAATATTACTGCCACAAAAAAGCACTAAGTCATCGCGCATTACTGCGGAAGGCATATATACATCTAAATTAACCCATTAATCGATGGAAAATCAGATATTTATACGTGGTGATCCGGGAAAAAAACCGCGAGAATTTGAGGATCCGTTGGTCAACTTTTAAATGTAAAAATTATCCACATTAATAGTAATTTTGCAATTGTCCACTTACAGTATCTCTGCAATAACTGAAAATATATTTGGATTAGTTATTTGTAGACCTAAATAGATGTGATAATTGAGAGTATATTTGGATTAAAATTTTTTTTTTAACTGAAATTAATCATGTGGTTCACGAAATTCATTGAATATGACCAATTATAAAATTATCAAAATTCACCTTATCATTTTCTCTTCTTTTGAACAAAAAATGAAAATTCACCTCATAATTTCACATAATATAATTTAACTTCACGTCATTGTGAACCCTCACGCTATGATCTTTCAATTTCATCTACTGTAAATAATCTAACCGAGTGTGTGGCCTTAATTTTTCACTACCAAGAGCCTACCATTCATTATTGTTTCTCAAGCCAGACTCTCTCGGATTAGCCTACACAATCATTGATACTTCATTAACGTATGACAAGATGTGATGAATATATGTTTGAAAATAAAATGAGAAATGTACGACAACTGCTACCCATTCAACCCAACGATCCTCACTGGCAGTCACAGTATACGTAGTTGGATCCCAACCAAAGCCAGTCTGTTTGTATACCAAATCATAAAACTTACGCCAAAGCATTCGAAACCTATTAGCCTTACCTTTTAGTTGCGCAAGGGTGTATTATGTTCTATTATGTTCATACAACTCAACACCGATTTCACGCCGAATTTGCTCACTAAATGTAGATGAGATAAGTTGTTCGTTCTTGTAATGCTCATACATCAATTCAATGAACAAAGGGACCTGTGGAAGATCCCACCAAGCATTGTCAATTCTTGACCTTGGATCCAAAGACGTAGCGCATGGCTCCTTCCCCTTTCGACTCATCTACCATGTTAAAGTCACAACGTATGTTACTCAACATCTGAAGTATTAATAGGATATTCTCCATAAACTGCAACTAACATCGAATAATGAGTAGAGTAACAACAAATAATGGAAAACAAGCAACAAGAAATCTAGAGAGCATTTATTGTAAGAGCTAATTTTTTCACAAGAATATTGCAAGATTTTCAAGATGGTCAATCCACGTGTCAACAGCTGAGATCATCTAAGCATTCACCCATAAATTGTTGTGCATAGCAAGAAAAAGTTTGCTGGAAAAAATCTGTATCATAGATATGCAGTGATGATGCAAACCTCTTCATTGTTATGGAGAACTTGCAGTTTGGTGGAGTCACATTCTGTACTAGTACAACCACAGATCCCATTTATAATACAAGAAAATTTTGTTGGTGAGGTATGAACCAGCAACACCCCACACCCTCACCTCACCAAATGAAAAATTCCAAATTACCGACAAGATTGCAAGGTGTGTACAGTGGTAACCTGGTTCTTCTCTCTTTCTCATCATTTTTCATCTCCTAGTAATTTATAGAGAAAATGACACCTAGATATACACAGAGCCCTCAAATACATGAACATTATAGCTTATTTGGTTAAATGATAAGGATAATGTGAAAGCTACATTTAACAACATCCAGTCAAAAACATGTGATTTACTACGAAAATGCAAGGGAGAAACACGACGTTGTCTTCTCTCCCTTGCCTACCAGTCCTTCCCTATCCTCCATTTCATCCATCAAAAAACTCACCACCAAATGTGCTTCAAAAAAATTTTTGATGGATAACAGAGCTCAACTTATTTGGAGTGTCGAGCTTTCTCTTCCGACAAAGAATGTCGCTGTTCGAGCCACAGGACTTGACGCCAGTGAAAAAGGGATTGTATGTCAGACGTGCAGAAAAGTCGGAGGAAGAGGAAGGAGGAATAGAGCTGGTTTTGGTAGAGTCTTCCATAGAAAGACATTTTGGGAGAGAAACCAAGCTTAATTGATTTGAAGGCTATGACAAGATAAGGCATGTATGACAACTTTACTAATTAATTTGGGTGACCAATGCATGTGGAGCTATAATATGTATACAAAATAAGAATGCCATCTCAATGAAAATTGCTTGACCAAACAAAATCCCCACTACCCAAATAGTGAAAAGTGAAAATAAGGTTAGTGAAAACACAAGCAAACGGGCTCTAAATGTTACTCGCTTTTAGATTCATATGAATAATGAATAAATCCTCAAAGTATATGTATGTTTGGACTCAATGGTGAGTGTGGTAGCTTGAAAGGATTTCAAGCAGGAACCACGACATCCCATCTTAAGTCGAATGTATGACGACTTTTGGAAGTAGGTATTGGAAAGTGGTTTGGATTAAAAACCGCGTCCATTGAAAGGATCTGGTGCCTCGCATGGCCGAACCAGTTTTGCTTTGGAGGTAATTGATAAAACTAGTGAAAAGGTTTTTGGGCTTGAAATCTCATCACAAGATCCATGAAAAATTCTTACACATCCACTATTTGTACGTACGATGGTGAAGGAAGCATGTGGTTGGACTATGTAGCTTCAGCAGAAAAATATAGTAGACCCAGGTGTCTAGGTTGGTACCGTAGATTGCTCATGCTTAGGAGTTTCTTTGCGACATGGGTAATTAGCTTAATGATCAAGTGGAGATTGTTAGAATAGGTGACCAGAAAGCCAATTGGATTGGTTGTTTCTTATTCATCAATGTTTATCAAGATAATATTGTAATATAAATATAGTAAGAGTTCATCAAACCGCTTTATAGTTTTATTGTGCTTACTATGTAAAGATGAATGGTGTTTCAACGTCGCAACAAATTCCCTCGGAGCAAAAGGTTAAACCCGTGGAGTTGAGTTGCACATAGATTTGGCAGCTAAGAGACAACATTCTAAGGGTCGATCTGAAATATTTCAAGTCGAAAACTTCGAAACGGACATCAAGTGTCCTAAGGACTTACACTAAGTATTGCATTCGTGTTTCGTTGGTAGGAGATGTAGGTTATTTATGTACTTTTAGTAGGATAGTTAGCAAGTTAGTCCACTAACTGAACTGACACACAGAAATAGTCATATGGAAGCTTGAGGGCTTGGTCGGTACAATTGGACTTCTCAATTCCGATAGTACGAGACTAGTCCTCAAACTTGAGGAATTTGAAAGAATCGGTATGGCCCGAGAATGCAATGGAAGCGTGAAATAAAAATTTTAAAATCGGTTCAAAGGAGTGTTCCCTTTGAAATTCCCAAGCGTATGCTAGACATGTGGCTAGAGGATGAACCAAAAAGTACAGAAACATAATATGAAACTTTACCTTTTGTTTCTTTATAAAACTGCAAAGTGCGTTGTGCTCTTTATGTTCTCCCATTCTGTTCACTTGAGAATTCAAACTAGAATTCCTCTAAGTTGTCCACACCACAAAATGAAAAGGTAAAGTTCTTGTTCTATTGCTAGATAGAACAAAGAACCAAGAAGAAAGACAAGTCCAAACACAACACTATTGTTTAGTGTTTTTGGATTGTTCTGTTTTCTAATTTGAATCCAATTCAAAATAGAACCAAAAGGAGAATATTTTTTAGGGAAAATTCGTGGCTTTTGTGGTAGTTATGATGGATATGTGTGTAGCTTTTGTATATCACATACAATTGAATTCAAAATTCAATAACTACTAAGTTTGCCTCCAAGGCAACCTATACAACCATATTCATATAACCTCCAACCATTTGTATATCACATACAATTGAATTCAAAATTCAATAACTACTAAGTTTGCCTCCAAGGCAACCTATACAACCATATTCATATAACCTCCAACCATGATGAAATAACTCCTCCATCATGTTCGTCATAGTGAGGAGTTTCAACTCCTTCTTAACTTGCTCCAACCACCCGTAAATGGGCTTGGACTTCAAATGTGCACCAAGCTCGATTTAATCAAATTAAATATCAAGCACAACCAAAGTCCATTGATTCATTTAATTCAATTAAGTAAATCTAAGCTCAAATACTAATTAATTGACCCAATCAATTAATTAAGTCAAACCCAATAAATTAATCTAATTAATTTAAAGGTGTTAAGTCCAAAAATTAATTAATCCAATTAATTAATTCTTGAGTCATCCATCAAATGAATTGCTAAATAAATGATCCAATCATTTATATATATTCTTCTTGAATTAATTTAATCTAATTAAATTAATTTATTTCTTCTTGAATTAATTCAATCCGTTCCACAGTGATTTGTTTGACTTTTTTTATTCGCACTCAGCTAGACTTGAGCTTGTGTCCAACATAATGATTAATTAAATCTAATTTAATTAATTTATTTCCAATTAACCATTAATCAGAAATTCCCGTCACCATGGGTGGCCATCTAGCAATGGTCCATGATACTAGAGACTAGGTGAATGTCGGCGTGAACATTTAGGCCCCCGAGTGCCATACAGGTACGGTCCTTCCATCATCCGTCTTCCCATCTAAGTCTAGGGCATGGTATTGGGCGTCGTTTCCCATCCTAAACTAGATACTATGCTCGATAACTTGAGATGTGTTTGCTCTATTGATTGACATAGGAAACCATTCCCTACTCAACCAATCGTTGTGGCCACAGACTCTAAGAGCACCAACCATCTCAAAGAGCATAGGAGATTCAACTGTCATATACTGATAGGTGACGGATTTTATCCTGGAACCTATCATCCTCACTACATATTCTGATTGCACTGAATAGGACTTGTAATGACCATATCCAAGATATGGTCATCTTTCGTCAAATCCAAGATACAACCATCACATGCATGCAACTGCCATGGTTCCTCAAGTCTAAGGACTAATCCCGTACTATCGGAGCCAGGAGATCTAGCCAAACCGACCAAGCTTCTAAGGCTTCCATATGTCGACTTCCCGCGAGTCAGTTCAGTTGGCTTGATAGCCTTGTCAACCACCCACTAACATTGCATAGACGTCCAACGTCTGTCGCCGATGAAACACGACACCCATCTAATAAATGCAATTTTAGGGCAAGTCTCAATAGAACTCTCGATGCCCAGTCTCGACGTCCTCGACTTGGAACGTTTTAAATCTAACTTTTAGAAGTTTGTTTCATGGCTACCATCCAATGCGCAACCTAACTACATAGGTTGTACAATTTGGTTTATGGGCTTTGTTGTAATGTTAAGCCTATAAACATAATCAGTGAGCGCAACAAATACAATTGCCAGATAATGAATACTCACTTTATTTATAAATAATGTTACAATTACACCGAAATTGTCGGATCAGAGTACATAAAGGCTAATTCAATTGGATTTTTGATCACCTATTCTTACAGAATCATGGTAGTCACGTGCATACGAAGACTGTATCTTCGATATGGCAAGCGGTGATTGTGTTGTAAGACATAATGATCATAAGCCTTGTCCAGTGCAATTAGAGTATATAGCGAGGACGGTAAGTTCCAAGATAGAATTTATCACCTGTCAATATCATGACAACAGTGTCGGCTATACACTCTTAAACTCGGTTAAGTCCTGAGAATCTGCAGCCACAATGACTAAATGATTGGGATAGGTTTCCCGTCTCAATTAGTAGGGTAAACGTGGACTCAAGTTATGTATAGATGCCTAGTCTAGGATGGGAAGCGACGTTCAATTCCATGCCCTAGACTAAAGTTGGGAGATAGTTGATGGAATGACATTATTCATATGAAACTTGCATCCTAAATATTCACGCACAATTCACATAGTATCTACTGTAACGGATTATTGGTAGACAACCACCCATGGTCACGGGCTATTTCTACTTATCGTTAATCGAAAATAAATTAATTGGACTAAATAATTGTATTGGTCACACACGCTCAAGTCTAGCTAAGTGTGAATCTAAAGACTCACACTCTAATCATCGAAATATGATGTAATTAATTTAGAATTAATCCCGAAAGAAGCAATTAATTTAATTGAATTAAATTAATTCTTGAAGAGATTAAATGGTTATCATTTATGTATAAATTCATGGGTTTGATTTTCTCAAAGATTAATTAATTAGATTAGTTAATTTTGCTTTTAGGCCTTCTAAATTAATTAAAACAGAGAGAGTGGACTTGAGTCTTTTAATTTAATTAAAAGACATTAACCTCAAAATGATGGGCTCATTACTAAATTGGATTTAATATAAGTCTATTGGATATAGGCTTGTTCTTCTGGAGCCCATTACCCAATTTGACTTAGTCTAGGTCAAATAGAGAATAACTTCTCTTGGAGGTAAAGCTTGGACGAATATTTTGCATCTTTTGAGAGCCAAAATTCGGCCATAAGGTTGAGTGGTTGAAGGAAGGACAGTTTGGATGCTAGAGTTAAAAAACGCATATCTACTCTCATTCTCTCCCAACAACTCTCATATCTCATCCTCTCTCTACCTCTCATGTTTTTTCTCTATGTTTTCACTCTCTTCCAACCTTGTTCTTCTTGGTTCTTTTGAATCAAAGAAGAAACGAAAAGAGAATCAAAATCGTTAATCAATAACGTGTGAATGATTCTCCCTTCCTGCTTCCTGTCTTTCTAGCACGAGAATGAGCTGACCCCTGTGATTGGAGTAGACTACTTTGAAGGATCTCAAGATTGAGATTTGGTCTGCCCACAGGATTTCAATCTCGAGCAAGAACTTTGATCGCCTGATCTACCTCGGACAGATCTTAAAACCTAAAGCACAAAAGATTAGACTAGTCGAGATCATTCCCGACGAGAACACTCCGACACCCAAGTTATATTATATTCTCGGTGGAAAATATGTGTTGATAGAACAATGAGAGTATTTAGATTTTCATTACCTGGCTCTGTCAACCATCCCCTATATTTATAAGATGACTTCGAATATTTAAGGTAGGTACACATGTTCAGATCTCATGTCTTTCTTTCATATCAAACGGTCCTCCCTCGATCAAGCCTCCAGATCGCCCGGGAGATATGTTTCCTTGATCTTAGGCATAATCCAGGCCGTGGAACATTTTCCTTATGAGGAAGAGTTGTCATAAAATATGACTTTCCTTGAAATCCTCTTTTTACCTTTAATTAAGGGATATTCTTGTCTTTTTTATAACTTTCCCATATCATCAATCCCCCACTTTTGGATGTGTGATGTCACGCCTGCAAAAGTCGAAACATCCTGTCAGCCTGCAATCATTTCCTCGATTCAATCGACGCCACGTGTTGAACCATTATGGTTACCTCGAGCTTTGTGTTGCCACGCGTCATCTTCCCTATGGGTCCATTCGAAGTTTATCCATCTCCAGCCTCTATGTATAGGGATTCATTTAAAAAATGTACTCAGTTTGTATTGCTTGCTAAGGATCGCTGCTTTCTAGCTATCGACCCAGATTTTGTTGTTTGACCTTGCTCTTCGTAAATCCAGGTACTATGTCTTCTTCACAAACTGGTTTTAATTCAAGTTCTGCATCTGCTACTTCCCCTTGTATGGCTGCATCCCTTACTCCCCTTGAAGGTCCATCTAGGGTTAGGTCGCATCGTAGGTCGCGTCGAAATAATCGCGAAGAAGAACTTGATTCAGAAGAGACTCCCACTTATGTTAGATTCTAAGCTATGTTAGAGAATGGTCCTTGGGCTAGCATAGTTAGTACCGTAAAACAACAAATTCATCGAATAAAAGAGAAGTACTTTATCCCAATAGCTATGAGGTCGTTATCCCTTGGTCGTTTGATAGGATGCATCGTCCCCCTCAGGGTTTTTGTTTTTATCTCTTCACCATTTTGACGCTGGGTTACGTCTTCCTTTAGCCCCCTATGTGGCCCTAAAATTCTTACTCGATTGAAGTTGGGTCCAATGCAATTATCCCCGAACTCTATTCGTCATATAATCTTGTTTATCATTATTATGAGGGTTCATCGTTTCGAACCAAATTTCAACAATTTTTGAACTTTATACTCCTTTATGCTCCTGGTAGAAGAAATTCTCTTTCTCGCGCATCTCACTCCAGCACCCCTCCGGGTCGAAGAGTCTTTAGGTGAATTCTTACTATCTCCTTTTATGGCCATTCAAATTGATATTTATTTGAGTTATATTTTCTGCAGACAATATGGTTATTCAGGCACGTATTACTCAGCGCATTCGGGTGACTCAAGTGAGGGCTGCAGCTGCTCAGGTCAAGCCTCCTCCGGTTGCTCCCCCATAAATTGCTTCGACCCTACCTGAACCAGAGCATTCAGTCGCTCCTGAAAGGAATGTCCAGAGAGAGTCGACTCCATTGAGATCGGAAGTGAAGACACCCGATCTCAAGGTATGATTGACGGACGACCTCCAAGTGCTGAAAGGTCGCCAGATCGCTCTCACGCTAGTGAGTCTAGCCCAGGTGGTTTGGTGGGTAGGCGTAGGAGGAGAGGTAAGATTCTTGGGAATTTTATAATGTCAGTTCCCTTCTGCGGGACCAAGCAACTTTGCTGCAAACCTCACTCACTCGACTCGAAGAACATCTCGCTGATTCAGGTTTGTTTCCTTCTTTGTATCTTGTTTGAATTCGATCTATAGCCCTTTTAGCTTGACATTCTTCAGGTGGCCAACTTTGTTCGAAGTCTTTCTTTAAAGTGCGCGGGATTCCGCAGGAATCAAATCATGGTCGAACATAGAAATCAAGATCTTTGAATCAAAATCTCCAAGACTTCTGCGCATGAAAAAGATCTCGAGAGTCAACGAGCCTCCATAGAAGCTCGAAACAAGGAGTTGGAAGAAAAGATGGCTTCGGAGATAGCCAAAGCGATGGAGGCAGGCAAGGAGATTGGATTTTCCATTGAGCATGCAACTGGTAAACTTGCTGGTGCCATAGAAGGCCGCGAAGATTTTCTGAAGTCATAAGAGTTTTCAGCTCGCATTCGAGAAGCTCGTTTCCAAGGAGCTCGAGATTTTATGAAGGCTCCACCATTTGAGTCTGCTCTAGAGATTAAGGCTGCAGATTTTCTGATACAAGGTTTCAATCGATGCAAATCCCAAGTGACTACCTTAAGAGGGTTCGCGCCTGACTTTGACATATCACGATTAGATCCAGGCCTTGATGGTAATATGCAATCTTTTGCTGATGAAGAAGTGCCTCCCACCGATGAAGACGAATTTGCAGCTTTATTGGAGGAGATAGAGGATAACTGATGTCACCTTTATTTAGAATCTTTTTGTATTTCAGACAATATTCCAAGTTTGCAAAGTGAGGTCGTTTTGTAATTCTTATGATGTACTCACCACAACTGAATGCCATGATCTTTTTCAGATTCTTGTGTTATCTAAGGGGGGGTCTTCCATTTTAATCTATATGCAAAAAGAGATCTTTCCTAGATCTTATTCATTTGGCGAGCTTTACATTTAAAAGGGCGATATTTTTCAGATTGTATTTATTGGATGACCTTTACACGCAAAAGTTGGATCTTTCTCAAATCGTATTTATTTGACGAACCTTACATTTAAGAGGGGATCTTTTTTAGATCGCATCTATTGGGCCTTTTCCAGGCATATCTATGCATAAAACTTCCTAAGGTTATGGATATTCCAAGGTCGAGGAAGATCTTTCCCGTTGGCATCTTGGGGTCTATATGTTCCCTGCCTCTTCATTTCAACCACCTTGTAGGGTCCTTCCCATCTTGGGTCTAGTTTCCTCACATGTTTGGAGACTTCTATTTTTTTCAGGACGAGGTCGCCTATTTGCAACTCCCTTGGTCGCAGCCTCTTATTGTGGCCTTTAGCATCAACCCTTTGTGGTGGAGTATTTTTGTATACGACGCGTCCCTTCTCTCCTTCACCATGGTGAGATCGAAAGATCGTGCTTCATTGTTGGCTGCTGGGTCATAGCTCGCTATCCTCTGGGTTTCCTCCCCAATTTCTGCAGGAATTATAGCTTCATAACCATAAATTAAGCAAAAAGGGGTCTCACCTGTAGCAGATCGTGGGGTTGTACGATAAGCTTACAATACTCCTAGCAGCTCCTCATCCCACGATCCCTTTAATTTTATTCTAGACTTCAAGTGTTGGAGAATGGTTCTGTTCGTTACTTCTGTCTGCCCATTGGCTTGAGAATGGCCGACCGCTGTAAAGCGTTGCTGAACTTTCATTTCTTTTAACCAGGTTGTGATTTGTTTTCCTTGGAACTGAGTTCCAGTATCTGATATCAATATTCTTGGAATCCCAAATCTGCAGATTATATTCTTCCAAATAAAATTGATCATTTCATTTCGGATATTCTTGCTATTGCTTCAGCCTCAACCCACTAGGAGAAATACTCAACCGCTACTACTATGAACTTCTTCTGAGCTTTTGCTGGGGGAAAGGGTCCCCGAATATGGATCCCCCATTGGTCGAATGGGCATGCGATCTTAACCAGTTGCATAGGTGTCGCTGGTGTATGTATCTGTGAAGCATATCTCTGGCAGCTTTCACACCTTTGCACGAGCTCTTTAGTATCTTTCATCATGGTGGGCCAAAAATATCCTTGCCTTGTCAATTTCTGTGCTAATGATCTTGCGCAACCGAGTGATTTTCGCAGCTTACTTCATGAATTTCTTTCATCACATATTTGACCTGGTCATCATCTAAACATCTTAGCAATGGACCTTCAATAGACCATTTATATAGTTGCGATCCGATTAGACAGAATCTAGGAGCTCTGAACTGCAATCTTCTAGCTTGTGTGGGGTTTTCGGGTAGAATGCCATGTTTAAGCTATTTTATAATTTCATCTCTCCATGGGCAAGGTGGCTCAACCTTATTGATTTCCGAACCTTCTGAAAATGCTAGTTGATCTCTCACCATGACTATTACCTTCCGATTTTTAATTCCTGATAAGAGAGCTCTGAACTTTGATAGTGAGTCGGCTCTATCGTTCTTGCATCTTGGAATCTGCATGATCGAGCATTTATTGAACTGTTGCATCAATGATTTGGCTTTCTTATGATATATAGCCATAGATCGCTCCTTAGTTTCATAGGTTCCCTCGATTTGCATTGCTACGAGTTGGGAATCCGTAAATACTTCCAAAATTCTTGCTCCTGCTTCATGAGCCAACTCCAATCCTAGGATTAAAGCTTCATACTCTGCTTTATTGTTAGTAATGGCGAAAGAAATTTTAGCAGCAACTTCCATTTCTATCCCCTGTGGTCCTTGAATAAGAATCCCAACTCCTCCATTATTGGCGTTTGAAGATCCATCCACGTGTAATATCCAAGTACTGGGCTCTTGGATTGATTCCCCAGCTAACTCCATCACGAAATCTGCTAGGACTCGTGCTTTTTTAGCTGTTTTGGTTTGGTAATCAATATCATACTCCCCTAGTTCGATTGCCCACTTCACCAATCTTCCCTAAGCTTCAGGTCGAGATTTTAGAGGTTGATTAGTTAACACCACGACCTTGTGGGATTGGAAGTACAGTCGCAACTTTCGAGCTGTTACTACAAGGGCCAGCACAAGTTTTTCGATCGTGGTATATCTTTTTTCGGCTCCTTACAACATTTTACTAACATAGTATATCGGATTCTGTCTTTTCTTGTCCTCTCTCACCAGTACCGAACTGACAGCATTTTCTGATATTGCTAAATATAAATACAATGTGTCACCTACCTTAGGGTTCGCCAACAAGGTTGGTGACCTCAGGTAGTTCTTAAGTTCTTGGAATGCTTGCTCGCATTCTTCTATCCACTTAAACTCTTTCGCTTTTCTTAGAACTTTAAAAAATTGTAAATTTCTATCTACAGATTTAGAAATAAAGCGATTGAGTGATGCGATCTTACCAATTAGTTTCTGGACCTCTTTCACTAAGGTTGGTGACTTGAATTGCAAGATCGCTTCAAATTTCTCTGGGTTGGCCTCTATCCCCTGACTGCTGACCATATATCCCAAGAATTTGCCGCCGATGACTCCAAATGTGCATTTGTTGGGTTGAGCTTCATCCCATATGTTCTCATGATGGTGAATGCGATCTCCAAGTGTGCCAAATGATTTTCTGGTTGCTAGCTCTCAATGAGTATATCATCCACGTAGACCTCCATTGTTTTTCCTATTTGGTCTCGAAAAATCTTGTTTACCAGTCTTTGATATGTGGCTCCTATATTTTTCAGTCCAAAAGGCATTACATAATAACAAAAAATACCTTGCTCTGTTACGAAGGATTTTTTGCCTCGATCTTCAGTCGTCATATAGATCTGATGGTGCCCTTGATAAGCGTCCATCATGGAGAAGAGTTCTTCATAACCAGCTGTGGAGTCTACCAGTATGTCGATTCTTGGTAGAGGATATGGGTCCTTGGGGCATGCTTTATTTAGGTCTGTAAAATCTGTGCACATCCTACACTTTCTAGATGATTTTAGCACTACCACCACATTCGAAAGCCAATCTGTGTATTGTATCTTGGAGATGTATCCTGCGCTTAACAGTTCTCTGACTTCTTCGTTGATAGTTTTGTTCTTCTCCACCCCAAATGTCCTCTTCTTCTGCTGGACAAGTCGTACTGAGGGATCAACATTCAATCAGTGGACTATGACCTCTGAGCTTATTCCTTTAAAATTCGAGAGATCCCATGCGAACATGTCTGCATTGTTGTGGAGGAATGCGACCATTAGCATCTCTAGCTCCTTGTTCATTCTGGATCCTATCTTGGTCGTCTTCGTTGGGTCTCCTTGCACCAACTCTATCTCCTTATGTTCACCAATGGGTTCTATTCTCTTTATTCACTTTTCCTCTTCTTCATTCAATTCATTGAGCTTCTTCTTCTTTTTTTAACTGTGTCGCCCTTTTTCGGGGACAAATTGTAGCATTTCTCGCTTCCAGGCCTTGATGGTAATATGCAACCTTTTTGCTAATGAATAAGTGCCTCCCACTGATGAAGATGAATTTGCAGCTTTATTGGATGAGATAGAGGATAACTGATGTCGCCTTTATTTAGAATCTTCTTGCATTTCAGACAATATTAAGTTTGCAAAGTGAGGTCGTTTTGTAATTCTTATGATGTACTCACCTCAACTAAATGCCATGATCTTTTTCAGATTCATGTGTTATCTAAGGGGGGTCTTCCATTTTATTCATTAAATGAACTTTGTATGCAAAAAGAGATCTTTCCCAGATCTTATTCATTTGGCGAGCTTTACATTTAAAGGGCGATCTTTTCAGATCGTATTTATTGGATGACCTTTAGACGCAAAAGTTGGATCTTTCTCAATCGTATTTATTTGACGAACCTTACATTTAAGAGGGGATCTTTTTCAGATCGCATCTATTGGGCCTTTTCCAGGCATTCCTAAGGTTCTGGATATTTCAAGGTCCGGAAAGATCTTTCCCATTGGCATCTTGGAGCCTATATGTTCCCTGACTCTTCATTTCAACCACCTTGTAGGGTCCTTCCCATCCTGGGTCTAGTTTACCCATATGTTTGGAGACTTCTACTTTTTTCAGGACGAGGTCGCCTATTTGCAACTCCCTTGGTCACAGCCTCTTGTTGTGGCCTTTTAGCATCAACCCTTTGTGGTGGAGTATTTTTGCATACGCCGCGTCCCTTCTCTCCTCCACCATGGCGTGATCGAAAGATCGTGCTTCATTGTTGGCTACTGGGTCATAGCTCGCTATCCTCTGGGTTTCCTCGCCAATTTCTGCAGGAATTATAGCTTCAGAACCATAAATTAAGCAAAAAGGGGTCTCACCTGTAGCAGGTCGTGGGGTCGTACGATAAACCCACAATACTCTTGGCAGCTCCTCATCCCACGATCCCTTTGATTTTATTCTAGACTTCAAGTGTTGGAGATGGTTTTGTTCGTTACCTCTATCTGCCCATTGGCTTGAGGATGTCCGAGGCAGATCAGGCGATCAAAGTTCTTGCTCGAGACAGAAATCCTGTGGCAGATCAAGATCTTAAGGAAAACGATTCAATTGGAGACGAGGAACAACGCTCGAAGCCGACTGAGAAAAAACGACAAGGGTAAGAATTTGATATAAATTCTTGGATCCTTGTTTTTCCTCTTTAATTCTTGGTCCGTTATTTTATATTTGTACATGCACCAAACTTCCTAATAAATCAAGAGTACACCTTTTGATCGGATTATTTATCCTCTTCTCCAACATTGAAATCCCCTCCTTTCTGGCGTTCTCCCATTGTTTTCCTCATCATTTTCCCTAACCAATCTCCGAATTTTCTCTTTCTCCTTTTAATTTTGTTTTCAATCGTCCTACAGCACGTTGCTGTTTTCATCAAACACTTGAACCCAACAGGCCAACAGAGACTAGAGGTATAAGAACAAGCGAAGAATAGAAGAAAGCAAGCTCTCTGATTTCTCTTCTTTTGAAAGCACTAAGGACTCCTACATTACTAGCAACAAACATGGCTAACTTTTCATAGTCAAATCTCAAGGAAGGGAAAAAGACAGCACCATAAACAAGCCAAAAACGTTGAACTTGTACAGAAGCATTCATGCTACACTACTTTCCTCAGCTTCCAACAAGAACACTAGATGTTGCTACAAACTGATGCCATCGTGGACAACGATGACGAAGAAGGCGAACCCGATAACTCCTGCCCTTTGGACTCCCGGTCCACCAAAACGTCCAAGGCTGTCCCCGACATTGCATCCTGCAGGAGCTCGTTATTGTACAACGGCCCATCAAAAATACATTCAATATCATCCTCAAAGCCTTTGTCGTCAAGCCAACCTAGCATCTCGGACGCTCTCTCGAGAGGGATGTCAGGCAAATGAAGCGCATTGAAGCCATCCGTGTCGAGACAAAGGTCCCAAGGGTGCTCATGCTGGTCGGTCGGGTCCATCACCATCATGGCTTGGGAGTGATCAGTAGGGTCTATCAACTCTAACTTTGGAATGCTTGGTTGTACCTGTTGGCTTCCATCTTCTTGATCATCATGTGTTTCATCTGCTTGTACGTCGTCTATGGACTCTCGATTTGTTTCCTCCTTAACCTGGAGATCTTCATGTTTTACTTGCAATTCCGGCAGGATTTTCTTCAGCTTATCGGCGTAGTTGCTGATATCGAAGTTTGTTACAGCATTCGGACCCCTGAATTCTATGGCTGCTATGTCGTATGCTGCTGCTGCTTCCTCTTGGGTGCCTGCATGAACAAATATTCTAATAAATAAAATCGAAGCAATTTTTATGTTAAATGGAGGCAACATATGTGTAAGTTTAATTCATGAAAGTATAAGTTTATAATTCTAAGTATGCACGCGCGAACCGATTTGATCAAATCTAAACCTATTACGTAATAGAAATAACACTTACGTGTACAATTCGAAAAGAGTGATCAATCATATATTAAGTGTAATATTACATTGGAGTCTGATTAGATCGACTCAACCATACCTACTTTGCATGAGATTTTTCCGTAGACTTATTTATTCATGTCAAAATCTCTACTTCAAATCCCAATGTTTTTTCCTGGATTTTCAAGAAGAATATCAGTTCTGTCTGCTCCTGATAAAAGGTCAAATCTCTTCTCAGACGACTCTCAATAAAACTCCATTTCCTATAAAAGTTTTATTTCCAAAAATATCTAAATTAAAACAATGATTTCACACTGCTTATTTCTATAAAGCATTGCTTATATTTATGTATCCAAAAATTACATTATTTATTTAATTTAAAATTAAAATTGTTCACGCGTGCACATATTAAATGGACTAAAAAAATAAAGTACAATTTAAATTAAAATAAAACAGTTACTTCTATATCACTGTAGAGCTGTTATAACTGGTAAGAAATATGGTCTTCTATCTAATGTATAATCTAAGTTAAGGAGAGCCCACCACCAATTAATTAATCACCCCCATTATCTGCAGCGTGGTCCAAAAATAATTGGAGTTGTGGTAGCAAATAATCAAGCAGCTGCGCAAAAATGTCCAAACTCATATAACCTTTTCATTATTGCAAACACCCTTATCCTGTATTGTAAATGAATAAATTGTTCCTATAAAAAAATTTAATAATTTATTCTCATGTATTTTTTAAAATGCAGAAATTTCTCCATTTGTTTTTTAAAATAAAGCAGTTTACCTTCTTAAACAAGGGATAAATTACTTTATTTTAATTAACACAAAAGAATAAATAGCTATTTTTTTCCATAGCAGGTTAACTGCCGTAAATGCATTAAACCCTTTCATTAGCTTTTAATTCTCCTAATTTGGTACTTTATTATTCATTTAATTGCAGCGTCGCTTAACTTAATATATATGATTTTCAAATGCAAATCATGAAGGTAGCAGGGTTCAAATTTATGGCCATAAAAGAATTTCACTATACTTTATACATTGTGACGTATCCCTTGGCCTGTTAAAGAAAACACCACTTGATTCATGATTGTTGTACTATATCTTTTTCTATTTATGAAAATTATATTTACCGAAAAAAAAAAAGAACTTCACTGAAAAGAAAAGCCCACCACTTCCCGCTTGGGGGTCTTTCTTCTTTAAGGATGATTTTTTGCTTATCATTATTTTCACAATTACGTGTTACCTCTAACCCGATTTTAAATTTATTCAGAAAGAGTCGTCACTGGAAGAAATATAATATTTAATTATAACAACTAATATTAAATAGTAATAGCAAATAACCATGCTCGTTGGCCGTGATTTTTGTGAAATTAGATATATTTTTGCCATGACTCTTAGCAAATAATATTTTTTATAATGAAAAAATTAATTTTTGCATTAGTCTTATTTAATAATAATTATTTTACTATAATTTTAATTACAGCCATTAATAATTTTTTTTTCAAGAGGGAAAAATAGTCTCAAAAAAACGGTTGCATCCTGCAGCTGGTGCACTTGATATGCTCACACATACTCCCACATATTTCATCATGGAAGTATGTGTCTGGTGCATTTGTACACTACATATAGAACGGAATTTGTCCCTGAGATCTGTTGCCTGCTCACTACTTGGATCCATCAACTTTCTAGTCAAATTTATACTTAAAAAATAAAAGAAAAGGGATCATAGCCCTCTAAAAGGGAATATTTTCAGTTTAATAAAGGTTAAGGAACACAAGTCTATCTTGTACGGCCATTTTACAGAGATTGTCTTAACTATAACTTAATGTCTTAAACCCAGTCAACACATGTGCCATGTCAGCTTTTCTTATACCTAATAAACTATTCCCCTTTGTTTGGGGACAAGCAGATGCAGATGGATTTTGAGAATCGGATCTCTACAGTTCTTTATGACTTTTTCTTCTCGTCTGTAATTACACTTCTACCCATCTCCCCCATCCCTATTTCATGATCTAAATTTATGTTTGACAATTTTTTGTGTAATTATAGTTTTCCTTTTGGGGTAAAAAGGTAATAAACTATACCAAATTCGAGATGCGTAAATACGAGTAAGGAAGACTTACTGTAGGTTCCCAAATAAAGGTATTTGTTTCCAGAAACGCGACCTATTCGAGCCTCCCATCGACCGTTATGGTGATGCCTGTCAAATTCCACAAAAACATGTTAGATGACATTTTTTTTCCCTATTTTTCATTTTTAAAATTGAAAAATCTTATTTAAAAAGATATTTACATTCAAGAACTTTTGAAAAATGAAACAAATCCAACCCCGTAAAAATTACAACAACCTGTAGTGAATCCAGCATTATTACACTGATAGAGCATGATTCTCGCCAAAAAGTCATGTTTTTGTTCCACATTCAAGTAAACACGCAGATAATGCACCATCATCAACGCCCACGAAGAGAATAAAACCATGCGCGGTTCCCACTTAAAAAGTATTTTTTTATTATTTGAACTCATCGACAGATATATTGACCAGAGAGGTGTTTGCAACGGTTAAAGATAAGTGTTTATCAAATTTTTTGTCCAAAATAACTTGAAAAATGTGTTTTTAACTTACAACTCTTACTGTTTGAACCGTTTAAAAGTTATAAATGGCTAACTACCAATTTCGATATTTTATTGATAAAATTTTAAATATTAAGTTATTTTTCCAAAAATTCCAATTTTAGCTTTTCTTCACTTATGTTTGTCTCGAAAACTCCCAACTTTTACTACACTGAAACTTACAACTTTCGGTATTAATTTATTCCCACCATAAAAATAGAAGTCGTTACTTAATAACATGACGATTTTCTTCTTCTTACTAATACTGTATTACCTCGCAACGCCGCGATACTTGGAAACACCTCTTGAAAACCCGCTGCTCCGCCGCCGGAGCGAAGCTAAATACTCCTCCTTGGAGGATTTCTGCATATCCTCAAGCTCTTTCGAGTACGACCCCACCTGTATTTCCAGTCAACACAAAAGTTAATGGTCTTAATTAGTTGGCCGCCCTCTATCATTAGTCAAAATTAAACACAATAATGCATGCACTAAAAATCCCTACTGAAAATTCGGAACATAATAATATTAATAATTGATTAATTCAAACATAAATATTAACTAAAATTTGATACAATTACAAATACTTTTTTATTATTTGAGAAATTATTGATAACCTGATGATGTCACAAATGTCAACTTTACATTTTTTGAAATTTTATATATTATTTTAAAAATAAAAAATATATTAAAAAATCTTTTGTTGGAGAGACATTATTAAAGAAATATTTAAAAATTTAATGTCAAAACGGCTGTTATTATAAAAAAATAAAAAATTCTAAAAATACATAATTATAATTCAAGATTCAAAAGGATATTTTTTTATCTATTCAATACATAATTTTGATAAAATCATAAAAAAAGGTTAACAAATTGATCAATTATTAAATGGGTGTTATTATAAACGGGGCATGATAATATCTCAAATAATAAGAATATATTTATAATTTGTATTAAATTTTAGAAAAACTTGACGTAATTTATTATCTAAAATGAATAAAAAAAAGGAAGAATGCAACAGTAGTATCTACATACAGGAAAATTGAGTATAGTGGTGGGCCCCCAGTACTTGAGGGCGGCTAAGTCGTAGGTTCTTGCCGCATCTTCCTCATTGTCATAAGCCCCTACGCACATTTAAATTATTTAATTACATAATAATAATAAAAATAATTAATGAAATCTTGACTGAACTTATACATCCATACTCAATAAAAATCAGCACATTTAATTAAAAAAAGTTATAGATAGTAGAACAGTACATGTAATAATTCCAACTCAAAAATAAAATAAAACAAAATAGTTTATGAGCTTTACCTAAATAGACTGCGGAGGGACAAATTGCGGGCGTTGCAGTGGACCAGGATCATCACGACCATGATCAGGAATAAAACCACAGTCAGAATTCTGAATTTAAATTTTATTAAATTAATCAACAGCAGAATATACTGTAATTAAATAATTATATGGGACCATTTAATTAAATAACTAAAAGTAGGGTAAATTAGATCTACACCCTGTGAATTTGACTACACAGACACCCCATTTTCTTTTCTTTTTTTTTTTGTTAAAATAAAGGTACACTTCTGATTAAGTGTTAGTGCACATAACTCTGTGGGTATTTATTAAAAAATTCATCTGAATATGAGGTGAACTTATAATTACAACTATAAATTCAAGAGTCTTACCAATTGTAATTTTTTTTAAACGATAAAAAGTAATTGTATATTTAAATCTGTTCGTGGAGATGTCAACGTATTTTATCCAAATTCTTAAAATTAAGATCAGAGATCTCCTTCACTTCAGTACTTTCTTTTTTTGACTTTGTTCACCCTAAAAGTTGAATTAAAATAATACAAAAAATGGATTATTTAATAAAAAATATATATTGAAAGAGGAAGGAAAAAAAATCACTTTGTCTTCCTCTCTTGTTCTGAATGCTGTTCCATGTAGTCTTGTCCCACAGGTGAGCCTCAAACCTCCCGGTCCATCTATGCCTGCACCACCACCATTATTATTATTCATAAAAACAAAAAAAAAAAATTATTTATTTTTCTTGAATTTAATTGTCTTTCCAAAATTAGAAAATAAAAATTCCATGCATGCAAATCCAACATGCAAACAACCCCAATTCACGATTTTCCATCTGGGATTATGTCAAAAATAAAAAAATAAAATAAAATTTTGGATTTGTGTGTGGGTGTGCGTATGTACAGATGAGTGTGTGTTTTGAGTGTGAATTTACCTTGTGACCCCTCTGTAGATGGAGCTTCTTGATTTGGGAGAGGTGGCGGTATAGTCGTGAGCAGCGCTCACACGCTTCTTAGCTCTAACGCGTTTTGGTTTTTTGGGCTGCTGCTGGAGAGATTTAGCAGTCTTGGATTGATTTTGTGTGAGTGGTGACCCAATGCAGGAAGATGATGAGGAAGAAGAACAAGAATATGAAGGGGACCTCCTCTTCATCTCTCTCTCTCTCTTCTTTTCTTTCTCTAGCGGAGGAGAGATGGAGGAGGGCGTGATGAGGTGATGACACACGCAGTCAGGGTGTGAGTGTGTAAAGATGGGTGGGTTGGTGGGGAATCGAAGAAGAGGAGGAAAAGAGGGGGTGGGGTGGGGTTGATGGGATCTTTTATTACACTTTTGTATTATTTATTAATGCTGTATTAATAAATGTTTTGATATGTATTTTTAAAAAAAATTAAAAAATATAATTAAATTGACTTGTAAGTTTACTGAGAAGTTTCACATTGTATAGCGCTAAGTGCAAGTTGCCATTTTACTATCCTTAAGATACCATATATTTTTTAAATTAATAAAAATAACACTTAAATATTTAAAATTTGACCTTATATTATATATATAATATTCAGTTAAAAAATAATTGAAAATATTTAAAATATAATTAGTAAGTGGAAGAGTTCAAATTTTATTATATTTTACATACTTAACATTAAATGATGAATGAGTATAATAAATTATTTTTTTATCTAAAAAAATTAAATAATTAATAACTTAGTTTTATTATCAAACTAATAACTTTAATTTTTTTATTGTGTATTTATTGTAATCATTCATTACTTAACTTTGAGTATGTAAATATAATAAAATTTGAATTATTTAACTTATTAATTGTATTTTAATTTATTGTAATTAAAAATATATTTTTCAGTTAAGAAATTTAATTGGATTTAAAATGCAAATGTTGAAAAAAGAAATCCTTTGATATAAATATGTATATAATATAATTAAGTGCAAATTGTCCAAATATTTAGTTCTTGGGAATAAGTATTATATTTATTAATTTAGAGGTGGGGAGATAAATGCTACCTTAAAAATATGTGAGGGAGCACAGTGTATAACGCTACTATATATATATGGCCAAATAATAAGAAAAAAAAAACCCTACTATATATGACAAGATTACAATTTTAATCTCATGTGTATAGGGTGTTTCAATTATAGTCCTCTACAAATTAATTTTTACAAATTTATTTTGCATATTGAGGACAAAAATTATCCAAATTTGCTAAAATAACCCCAAAAATACACCTAAAAGCTAGTCACAAATTCTAACCATTTTTTTCAATGTGTAAAATTTTTAAAATATTATAGAAAAAATTAAAAAAAATATACTCGTACAGGACTAAAATTGATACTGCTTACGGCACTAAAATTGTAATTTTTCCTACTATATATATGGGTGCCAAATAAATATAAAATTTAAAGTGTGATAGAAAATTTTTCTCAAAGAATAGAGTTCAGATTAATAAATTGTTGGTCCAGTGGTAAACGAGCTAAATTTTAAAGTAGATTTTTCCAAATAAATAGAATTTGAAACTTTATAAACACACTTATTGAGAGTAATTTAACTATTTTGCTCCTGTTCAAATATGATTATCTTGACTTTCAATGTAGAACGGGCACAAAAACACACTAAAAAAAAAAAAGAAATAAGAAGAGGAGAGAGAAAATAGGGGTACGGTTTTCCCTTTGCTGGTAAACTAAAGTGGTTTACCAAATTGGGGTATAGACAGAGAGAAGAGCGAAAAAGAATACAAAGTGGGGAAATGAACAAACAAAAACAGTGTGTTGTTGATTCACCTAATTCACTCACCTTCAATTTTGTTCTTTTCTTCTGTTTTGTTGTTTAGAGAAGTGTGTGTATCTCCTCTAACTTTATTTGAAATGGAATTTCAAATAAAAAGTTACAAAAATCACAAGTTTTAAAATTTTTTACGTGACTTTACTCAAAGAAAGGGATGATTTCAACTTTGATACACTTTTGTTTTTTCTATGACAGGTAATTTTTGGCTTTTATTGTTGGTTTGCTGTATTTTTTTTTTCTCTTCGAAAAAGTCACTTCGTTAGTTTAGACAATCAACTAAATGTCAGAACGAATTTTGATCATTTTAAGAAAATTTCGGGATTGATGAGTTCGGAACATGAAGTGCAAAAAGAGATTTAGGGGCCAAAATGAAATTATCCCGTAAAAGAAATATGACTTTTTGTCATGTCTGATTAGCATGATCGAAACTGAAAAATCATTGTGAATACTAATTAATCAAGTTGCGTAAAGACTATTAGTCATTATTTCTGCAGGTGATATCAAATGCATTAGTCAAAGTTCAAATTCAAAGCAAATGCTTTGGTTGTAGCTAAAGTTATGTAAATATTTTTTACGGCGATTAAAAATCAGGATAAATATTGATTAATTGAATTAAAACTTATGTTTTTGAATTAATTTTGTTTTACTGTAAATAGATAGTATTGATTTATCATAATTTTTAAGTTGTGGTCATTTATGATGCACTGAATAATTCGTTATTTGGTAGTATATTTTAAAATTAATGATTGAGAATTAGTGGTGTCATATCTCGAGCGAGAGAACCATATAATATTTATATTATACGCTAATAAATAAATAAATAAAAAATTTACCGTACAAAATAAATAAAAAATAATAAAGTATATATATATTTGGATTTAATGCAATTTACCCATGTGATATTTTAAATGAGCATATTATCCTTCTATAAAAAAAATAGTAATTTATCCCCTATACTTTTTAAAATAAAGCAGTTTAACCCTGTGTTTAAAAAGGTAAATTGATTCATTTTAAAAACACAGGCAGAATAAAATGTTATATTTTAAAAAAGAATAGGAGAATATCGCTATTTTTTTTAATAAAAGAGTAATTTACTCATTTATAATATTACAGAAGGATTACTTGTATTGTGTTTTATATATATTTTTATTAAGATCGTAAAAAAAATAGAAAAATAAAGTAATTTACTCATTTATAATATTAGAAAAGGATTACCCGTATTGTGTTTTATATATATTTTTTATGAGATCCTAGAAAAAAAGATACGAGGAAGTGCCTAATTTACTGTGCACGCGACATGAGGATATTCATTCCTCCTGGGCTCAAACAGCACTACAGTGCTGAAAGTTGGTATCATTATTGCACAGTTGTATGAAGTAGAAGAAACCATTTATGTAAGTGCCTAATTTTTTTAATGATAACTTTTTGTTTTTTGTTTTTAATAAATATATCAGTATCTCAATAAATTATTAAATAAATTATAATTATTTATATAAAATGATTAAATAAATACCCACACGTTCGATGGGACACGAACCCACGACATCAAATTTATACGCCATTGATTTTTAATAATAACTTTTGAAGAAGGGAATGGAGTGTACTTTTTGTTTTAATTTTGATCTTGAATAAGAAAAAATGCATCATACTGCAATTGGAAAAAATGCAAGCTACCTCTTTGATATTGTAAACGAGCAAATTACATCTTTATGAAAAGAAATTGTAATTTAACCCCCTGTATTTTTTAAAATATATTAATTTACCCCTTTATATTTTTTAGGGAGATAAAATTGCTTCATTTTAAAAGATACAAGAGGGTATATTATTATTTTTTCGTAGAAGATAATTTGTTCATTTACAATATTACATGGGATAAATTGAATTAAATTCTATCTCAATTCATTATTTTATTTTATTAATTATTTTTTTTGGGTTGGAAGCTGGGGAAATAAATTGAAATGAATAAAAGAAGAGGACAAAGGAAAGTACAAAGTTTGAAGGTGGGAGGTGATGTTAAAAGTAGGGTTTTCAACACTTGGCCGAAGCACTCAGCCATGCTACCAATCGGGATAAATCCCTCTCTGGTTTTCTGCATTTCATGGGGAATCTCTCTCTCTCTTGAAATTCAAACTATGCCAAAGACCAAAAGAATTAATTGTAATTGAAAAAGGGAAGGCGAGCAGATTGGTGAATTTTATCAGCAGATTTGTCTGGGAAGATGCATGTGTAATTAATTACGGACCTTAGGAACTTTAATTAAAAATTGGTTATTTAATCTCAATGGGTTGGTTTAATTGCAGTGGTTTTGTCCTCTGTCTGTACGTACAAACAAACGTAGGGAAACTTGTAAAAATTTAGTTCAGCGCCTAATTTTAGTTGTGTATGAATTTATTTTATAATTTTTAAAATTTTATATATTATGAATAAAATTAATTGGAATATACTAAAAATGATCGAAAAATTACACTCAGTTAAGTTGGTCATGTTCACTTTACGGACTAGTTTAACAAATTCCAATTATTTTAGTTCTATATATGAAATTTTTAAAATTACAAGATAAGATTATATAAATGAATTCGTATATGACTAAAAATGTCACTTCCCAACAAACATAATATTTGATGGGTTTGCAATTCGACTGGGACTCCGTTTTGTGAGGTATTGTTTGTTCTGACTTCGTACAAGTCTCATAGGTTTGTTCGGAAAACGCACCTTGCTACAGAGAGAAGGCCTTGAGGCTTATTCACTTAAGCTCATCGTTCGCAACCACTACAAAGAAATACGGAATTTGTACTGATTTAGGAACAATAATTTTACCTACCAGTTCCCAATCCAATTCACCAATCTCCCCATATTTTGAGAAAGCAGATTTTCACCTCGATTGTATAATTGAGGATGAATGGATTAATGAACAAACTCAAGATAATCCTGTTCTAATGGGAACAATGGTTCTTGATGAAAATCATAATAGGATTTACGAAGATCCTCAAAAGACCCAACAATTTTATGAAGACATTCTTGTCTCAAAAAGATCTATTTTTAACCAAAATATGCCCCCCAAAGGAGCCCCAGCCAACTCCTCACAAATTGGCTACAGAAAAATTTGAATAAATCCCATTCTTTCTTTGTCTGACTGGGGAAAAAGTCCCTATGACCTCAAAAATATTCCAAACAAAAAATATCCATTGATTTCATATTGGGATTACATCAAAGCCTTTCGACATTTCCTTCTTAAACAAAATGAGAAAAATACCATGTCTTTCTATTTTGGCACCAAAATTTCTCCAAAAAAAATTCCAAATTGGTTCGTCAGATGGTGGTATTATTTTGGTCCGGAACCACAAATTCTTCGAAAATCGGTCCAAGAAGCATTCAAATTCTTCACAAAAAATTTCAAGATCAGTATGTTTCCAGGATAACATTTTTCCAATTTACTCAAATTCTACATCCAATTTAATTTGACCTGGATTCTGAAAATCGAACCTTAATATAAACCCATCCAAATTGATGAAGATAGAGTCATATTTTCCTTAGGGAAGAAATATTGCATAAAATGGCGGGACAAAATGGATACAGAAATATTTGAACAAACAACAATTTTGGAGTGGTTCAAGCAAAATTCCACAATGTGCAAAATATCAACAATTCTTGACAAAGAAATCAATTCAGAGCAAGAACAATTTCTATTGAGGAAAAACAATTTGTCAGCAAGAATTGCCAAAGCAACAACCACTGAAGAAATGCAAACAATTCTTGAAGAAATACAAAGTGAGAAAGACTCTCCATTGCCAATTCATCTCGGTGAAGAAAATGAAGATGATTGTTTTGGTATTTTTAGTCCAATTCCATAAAAGTTTAGTTTGATGTAACAAATTTTATTGTTGTAACAAATTCCATACAAATTGCAGATGATGTAAAAAAAAATTTAAAATTCAAAAATCAAAAATCCGAAAATTCATTTCAACTTTTTCAGCCCACTTGCTGCATTATGGAGACTTGAATGACAACCAATATCAGCAAATAATTCAAGTGCATGATGAAAATCAACCATTTCTATAAATAGAGGCATTTGTAGGAGAGAAACAAAACTTTTTTTTGGAGAGGTTTTCTCACACACACTCTCTAGCATTTGCTTTTTCCATGTTCTTTCTCTTGTTCTTTATCTCTTTCTCCAAATTCTTTCTCTCGTACTTTATCCATTTCGTCTTCATTCATTTCTTCTTACAGAAATAGGATGTCTTGGATAATTAATAACTTTGTACATCTAATTCGTACTTTATCCATTTCGTCTTCATTCATTTCTTCTTACAGAAATAGGATGTCTTGGATAATTAATAACTTTGTACATCTAATTTTTCTGTAAATTCTTTGTATACAAATTCGGATGTTTAAGTAAGTTTTCTTCTACTCATAGTTGTCTTAATTTCTACTTCATAAAATTATTCTGTTGTTATATTCATTGTCATATAATTTATTGCTTTATATAATTTATTGTTATATTTTTTGTATTTTTAGATCTTTATATTTTCTTACATGATTTCGAATATGGTTGTTATATTCAAATTATTCTTGATTTGTAATATCCTAGTACTGAATATATATATATATATATATCCTAAAGGGGGAATGACGCAGTGGGGTGGCTCCCACGCCTTCCGCCCCATATATATATACAAGCACAATTTAAACACACACATTACACACAGACCTTCGACGATTGAGAGGTAAGATTTTGGTTTTAAAATTTTTATTAATTTATATAATTATATTATTTGATTAGTCTATTTGTTAAATGTAATTTATATTGATCGATGTAATGTTTAATAGAAAAATTTTATAAATTTGGCAATTTAAATTAGTGATTAATTAAATATCCATTTTATTTAAAAATATTATAGTTGATTAATTAAATTACTAGATTTGTCATATTTATTTTTTACTATAGTTAATTTACTCAATTTCTTTGAACCTACTAACCAAATACTTAATTATATGTACTGGTGTTTGATTAAATTCTATTGTAGTGAGTAATTGAAGAAATATTTAAAGATTATATTTAAAAAGTATTAGAAAATCATATTTGAGAAATATATGGTTATTACAGAGATAGTAAGATTCTTGTGATAATTCAATTTAGGGATGTTATTAAGAACGATAGTTATAAAGATAGGTGTTTGATAAAATAAATTTTTATGGGTTAGTGATAAATTAATTATATACTTGAGAAACTTAGAAAATTTAGTTATTTAAAAAGAACATGTAACGGATGGTTGAATTTCAAATATAAACAGAATATTAAAAGATTGGTGGATATACAAATATTATATAATATTTTATTTAGAAGTTACAATGTTTGAAATGTATTGATTAAATATATTATAATTTACTATAGGACGTGAGGATAAAGAAGAAAGTTGAGTTATTCTTTTTTGTTAACGTAACCATTTGGATTTTGAGCTAAGTATAGCTAATTGAATTTATATGTATATATATATGTAAATATTATATATATAGATTGCTTATATATTTAATTGTGAACTTGGATTTATATTTATATATATGGATATTATATATTGGTTGTTTATATTTTTTATCATGAACTATTTGTAGGGTTACCTTAATATCAGTAAAATTGTTACTATGTGTTATATGTGATTGTATTGTACGAACGTGAGATGAATGATTATTTGATCATATAATTAATTGGTGAATGAAATCCACTGGGAAAGTTATTGATGATAAAATAATTATTATATAGAATTGAGAGATGAAGTTAGTGATATTGTTGTTGTGAACTGAAATAAGAGATAACTTACCTAACTGAGAGGGGGCATACTGCAGTGGCTTATGATGAAATGAATAATGACGAGCCATGTGTTGTCATTGATCAACGGAGATGGTGTGATATATCATACGAGCTGTGTTGTGTGATATCATTAGTGATAGGATATCATATTAGTTGTGTGCTGTGTTGTATCAGTAGAGATGAGTATCATACGAACTTTGTGTTGTGTGATATCGAGAAAAAGAAGAAGAAATATTGTAATTGAGATGATGATGATAGTTGCCAAAGCCATTGACTGATGCACTCCAGCTTAGGTAAGCATGGACCTAAGAATATAAACTATAACGTCAAATATGATGTCGTGAACTAATATATGATAGTAGGTATGTGTTGCTTCTTATATCTGTTTTTATTATATGACAAATATTTATTGGTTGGTGTTATCATATTGTACTTTCCTTGCTGCGTCTCTGTATATAGACTAATTAGGTATACTTACTGAGTTAGCAACTCATCCCTTGCCACGTATTTTTTTTAGGAAATAGGTCATAGTGACTAGGTAATCATTAGTATTAATAGGTGGCTCAACAGTGAAATTCTTGAGTTGGGAGCTCTAGCTACATAATCACTTATGTGTTAGATTTTCTATGAATTTGTATTTACAATCATATAACTCGTAACTTTACTTCTCTCATTTCCTTATATTCATAAATACTAAGGTTGAGGATTGAATATAAAATTTTGATGACATATGTCCTTCCATGAAGGTTATATAATGTATTAGTGAAAATGAGAATTATTTTATTAGGTTAATTGGTTATTTCTTATGAGAGAAACTGTAATTACGTAGGGGGTGTCATAGATTGGGTGCAGAGAATGGTTTTCAATGCCACTGGGTTGGCTTTCAGGTCTAATTATAACCAGGATGGTGCGCCTAATAATGGTACAAGGCCTTATCCTACTGATGCCTGGCCTAGTTCATATTACGACGGCCCCCCATGATTATGTGTCTCGCCTCATACGGCTCCTCATAGGTCACAAATAAATCTAAGGACCTTTCGGCATTATTTATTTTGATGTGTTTGTAGGATCGATAGAGAGTCAAACTCTTATCCTAAGGCCTAGAATTAGACCAATGGAATTCTGTCTGCTAGATTTATAATAAAAAAGTGCTTCTGAATTGATCTCATCTTTTAAGAATTTTCATTTTTCTTTGTTGATTAATAACTTTATCCTTGAATAAAAAAAAAGACTTTTTTTATAGGAATATCACATAGATATTTCAACCTATCGTTTTTAATTACGAAAAAGAATTAGACATTACATTATATAACAAGAATTGTATTTCTTTAAATAAAATGGAAATACTTTTGAATAAACAAAAGGAGATCTTTTTGTTTTTGCAATTCTAGTCTGATGGTAGATCAGTTTTAAGATGCAGTGCATGCTGCTGATAAGCTATTATGGAACGGTTGCACTCATTCTCAATTGGCATCTATTGCTGAGTTGGTGAATATCAAGGCCGAGGCCCATTTATCTGACCAAACATATGATCAAATATCCTAGTGAGCTAATAATATATTGCCCCGTGAACACACTCTGCCCCTCAATTACTATTGTACGAAAAGTTGATAAGAAGCTTGGGTTTTACTTATTGAGAAGATTGATGCGTGTAAGAATGGTTGCATGTTATACTGGGAGGACGATATTCATCTGGACTACTGTAGGTTTTGTGGAGAAATTAGGTACAAGCCTAATAGGAGTGAAATCCTAGCTGCAAGAAGACCCCATATGCCATTCATAGGTACTTTCCGCTTACCCCTCTCCTGCTGAGGTTGTATGCTTCAGAAGCGACTGCAAAGCAAATGACGTGGCATGCCAACCACCAGACGAAAGAGGAATCTGTGTGCCATCCATCTCCAGAGGCATGGAGGCCCTTCTAATTCGAAATGTCTTATCGATGTTTACCTGGAGCTGCTGATTGAGAAGTTGCAGAAGTTGTGGCATGTGGGTGTACTAACGCATGATAAAACAAAGAACGACATTCATGACGCGCGCCGCATTGATGTCGACGTGAACGGCCTACCCGCCTATGGGATGGCTTCTGGATGGAATATCGCTGGTGTTATGAGGTATCCCGTTTAATGGATGACACACATGCATTCTATTTGCAGAATAGTAGGAAGACGTGCTACTTTGACTGCCACAGATAGTTTTTTCCTCAGGAGCATCCATACCGAAGGAATAAGAAAGCATTCACTAAGAATTGAGTACAAAGGATCCACAATTGGGTTTCAGAGCTTAGTCCTGCAATTGAAGTACCGTTGGCACTCCCGCGTGGCTACGGTAGCGAGCATAAGTGGACTAAGAAAAGCATCTTCTGGGAGCTCGAATACTGGGGATGTCTGATACGTCACAACCATGTTGTCATGCACATTGAGAAGAATGTGTAGGACAATATATTCAATACTGTGATGGACATAAAGTGAAAAACGAAGGACAATCTGAATGTACGAAAGAACCTGAACATATGTAATCGACCGGAGCTTCAGGTGGACGAAAGGAGGTCGAACGTGATGCCCAAAGCCATATATACCGTGATGAAGGAGCAGAAGAGGAGGATACGTCAATGGATTAGTCATCTTAAGTTTTTTGATGGTTACACATCTAATTTGGCCCGTTGTGTTGACATGAAGGAGCTGAGGATGCACGACATGAAAAGCCATGATTGTCATGTATTCTTACAGAAGTTGATCTCGATTGCATTCCGTGAAATGCTTCCTGACTATGTGTGGAGTGCATTGACAAAAGCCAACCTTTTATTTCAAATTCTACGTTCGATGACGCTAGATGTCAATAAGGTACAAGAATTGGAAGGTAGTGTTGTGACCATCTTGTGCAACCTTGAGAAAATATTTCCGCCAGCTTTCTTTAACTCAATGGAGTACTTAAATTTTCACTTGCCATATGAATCACGCATAGGAGGGCCCGTGCAATACAAGTGGATGTACCCATTTGTGAGGTAAGTACACGAGTTATTGTAGTTTTTTGAAATAATTCTAATGTAATTTGTTTTCTAATAAATATTCGTCCGAATAGATTTCTCTGGGACTTGAAAATGAAGAGGAAAAACAAAGCACACATCAAGGTGTCAATTGTAGAGGCAACCTTCTAGACGAAATTGGTCTATTTGCTTCTCACTACTTCGAGCCAGATTCTTGGCAAGTGAAGAAGACCCCGTAGAAATGACAACCTCATGATAAATGACAATCATATCGAACGGTTTTTTTTCAACCACCCTGGCAGAGCAAGTGGCGCCTCAAAGAAGAGGTGGCTCAGCGGTTCAAAGCGTCACATAATCCAGATGTACATCTTATGTAATTGTGAAGTAGCCACACTATACTACGAGTAAGAGTAAAGATAGCAATAGTTTACGAATAAGTGTAAAGTCGCATTTCACCTAGAGGAAGCCTTACCTACTTCACAAGTTATTACGGACAATTATAGTTATGACCTGCATGATCTAATGGTATACAGTTAGTGGTTGATCTTTCTATCGCGAATCAACTAGAAGCAAGTACATCCCGCTCGGCAAATGGTAAATTTGATGACGAATATGACGAAGATAGCTTTGACGAGGATTACAAGACTGAAGAAGACAATAATTATGACTGAAAGTTTACTGTTTCTATAACCAAATATTTGTAAAAGTTTCTGTAAAAATTACTAATTAAAAATTTCTATAATTATTCTGTACGAATAATTATAATTTTTTTAAAATTACTTAAATTGGAAATGATTATACATAGACCAAACCGTTCCACAACCGTTCCAACTAGGAACAGTCCATAAAAACACCAACTCTAATCAATCGTGTCCTGAATAATGTTAAATATCAAATAGGAACGAAGATATGAATAATAACCGTTCTTCAAACTGTTACACACTTCTACCAAAAAAATGAGAAAATTCAAAACCTAGGAATGGTTTGAATAATTTGAACGTTCCTATAGAAGTTCCACATAAATTTAATTTGGCGCCAACTCGAAAAATGGAGAAAATTTTTTATTTAGGAATGGTTGTTAAATATTTGACTGTTCCTAAAATCAATATAAAGAAAACCATTTCTAATCATGACAAAAAATGCCTAGTGCACTTCCCGATTATGATATCTCCACATCTGCGAGCTTGATTAGTTTCAAACTTAAACGCACATAAGTACTATATATATGTAAATATATGTAGCGGTTTGATGTAAAATCACATGGTCTAATTGACAGTTTCATCATTTTGAACTTCATTGATTATGAATAAAATATAATATCTTAGTATCCGTACAATAAAAATGTCCAAAAACTTCATCGAATGTGGTCTTTGGTCAATTTAGTCATATCTAACGATTTGATCAAACTTTTAACTGTCTGATTAGGCAATGTAGTATAAGAGTATAAGATGTTACAATTTCGGATATACAAATATACTTGATATATTGAACATGTATCAATTTCATAAAAATCGTTATATGTTCTAAATGGTCTTAATTAATTTATGGTGTACTTTTCTTTGATCATTAACTGTCGGGTATAGTTTCTTCTTCATTTTTAATTTTTTAGTTAAAAAAAAAGTATATTTGGCACTTATTTCATAACGGTCATGTTAAATATAGGAAGGGTCATGTAAATGCTCTCTTCATATAATGTCATTTTTGTATAAAACGACATCGTTTAAGTTTTTTCGGATCGATTTTAGGAACTAACCGTGCCAAAGTGAGTCCAAAATCTGACCAATCCAGAACACATGAAACAATGCCGTTTTACTTACTTAGGAACGGTTTTCATAACGGTTTTAATTAAATGACCGTTCCTATACGATTCTAAAATTTTAATATATAAGTGACACTTAACAGAATTTTTATTCACTTTCCCTTCCCGCAGCTCTGTCGTGCCCTCTCTCTCTACCTCTATTCCCGTCATTCGCTGGAGTCCCAAGTTCATTTTCATTTTTTTGTTATTTTATTTTATTTTTCATTATATTTTGTTAATATATTTTCTGAAAATATTTTCAAAAAATATTTTCTGAAAACATGTTCATAAAATATTTTTAAAAAAATTATATTTTTTGAAAATATTTTCTGCAATTTGAAAATACTTTTTGTAAATTTTCTGAAAATATCTTTTTATAAATTTCAATAATAATTTTGGTAAAAATTTTCTGTAATAATTTTGGTAAACTTCCGTAATTATTGTGTAAATTTTCTGTAATTTTTTTCATTTATTGTAATTATCTGTACTTTTTTTTTTAATTTTTTTGTAATTTATTGTAATTGTGAATCCTCTCTAAATTATTGTAATTTTAGTAAGTAATTGTGAAATTATTTCTGTAAATTAGAACATATTTTGTGCATTTTTGTAAATTATTGTAACTTTAGAAAATATTATATAATTATTTCTATGATTTAGAACATATTTTGTACAATAATCACAATAATATTCTGAAATTTTGAAATAATAATAATATTATTGCTATAATTACAAAATTAATGCATTTAATATCTCAAATTATAATATTATTTAAATAATAATACCAATAATCACAAATACAGACTAATATTTCCAATAATTACAAAATAGAGGTTAATATTCCAAATAATAATATTAATGCCATAATATTATCAATAATCAAATAATTAGGATAATGTTCCAAATAATAATAATATATTTCCAAAATATTATCAATAATCAAATAATTAAGCTAATCCTTCCAATAATATATACTAATCTTATTTAAATAATGAATAATTACAATAATCAAATAATTAGGATAATATTCAAAATATTAATATTATTTACATAATATTTATTATAATCACAAAATTAAATTAATATTTTCAATAATTACTACTAATCTTATTTAAATAGTGAATAGTCGCATTAATCAAATAATTAAGATAATATTCCAAATAACATTATTAATTAAATAATAACTACAATAACATTAAAATTAGGCTAATATTTCTACTAATATAATAATATAATTAATACAAAAATATAATATTGTTTAAATAATAATTACAATAATTATCAATTGAGGCTAACATTTGTAATAAATTGCAAAATCAGGATATTTTTTTAGTAATTACCAAAAGTTATACTTACTATAATTTGCATTGATTATGTCTAGTGGTGATTCGCTTCCTCTACCGTGTAGACAATGTAGTCATGGTCGTGGCCCACTTGTTCCACCATTACCGTCTGATGCTTCCCATGTTGGGGAAGCAATGTTCCCACCACTCCCACCACCTGATACGGCTGGATACCCCCACACGGCTGGACCTTTTACCCCCACATAGAATCCAGATGATGCTGGACCATCTGCTGTGATACTGACAGCTGAGGAGGCTAGACAGTCGTGTGCCACACTAGCGGCTGATCCAACCTGCCCGTGGGCTGTTCCACTAGCACCAGCACCACCAGTAGTTCCCCCATCATCCGCGCGACAGTATATCATCCTTGATGACGCGAGGTAAATTTATTTATGAATTTATTATAGTATTATTTTATCTAAAAATTACTGATTAACATGTCATTTCGGGTCTAACTGCAAATTCCAAGAGCGCATCAATGTGGTGGTGTGAGGACACTGTCCCCACCCTTGGGGATGTTTGAGGCAGGTGTTGCCAGAGCAACAATAGTTCTGGTTCGAGAGTTTGAATGTAATATACTTTTACAAAATTTTGTATTATCTTATAATCTAAATTGTTCACAGTTTTTTACTTATGATTTTTTTTTGATACTTTGTAGATGATATACTAGTGACACTGTGACGATGAATCCAGTTCTGTGTCTTCCACATGTGGATAGGTAAATTCTTTTGTAAATGGTTCGCCACGCCAGAAAAGAGTTGGTCAAGCCACTTTGGCTAGCGAACAAGGTATGACTCCAGCTTCAGTCATATTGGGCCAGCGCGGACATCCAGGATGAGTCCGCCAAGAATAAGGCGAACTAGGAATCCTGCATGGACGGCCTCCACTAGTGCCCCAGCACAACCTTCGACAAACCCTTCTGCCCCGAACGAGGACGATATGAACGTCGCTGATGAGGAGTGTTAAGATTAGGTGTTATTTTGTTTAAATTTTGTAATTGGATAATATTTTATAGTAACACAGCAGGAAGCATGGCAGTCTTGGTTCTTGTGCTCGAATCAATGGCAGCGAATGCAGGAAATTCTCTCACTTTAAGCGTTCTAACTTCTTTCCGTAAAGTTTACTGGAAGACTACTAGCGTCCTGCTCTTCGGATTACTCTTTCAATCTGCAGGATCAGATGACGAGTCCATACAGAAGGCGAACATTGCGGGACGGTCTGTCAAGAGGCGATAAGAAGTAAGAAGTCAAGAAATCTTACTCTAATGATAAGGAAGGGCAGTTAAAACCATGTTTGGAATTGAATCAAATAGGCATCCCGAAATCATGCTAAAGTAAGAGGCCGGCTAAGGTAATGAAATTCAACACTGGACATGGTACGGAAGTGAAAAGATAGTCAACTCGAAGGGGCACATAAGCAGCCTTTTTAATAGCACAAATCTACTTTCTCAACTGCTTGCTATTCGAATATCGAGAAAGTCCTCTGCTGCCATTGATGGACAAATCCAGCTATAATAGTACGATTAGTGATTGTTTGAAAACTATATGTTTATATTACATTTCATTATTTAATATTTATTCAATTAATTAAACTTATACATATAGTTAAATTTAATAATTAATCATGCATATTCAATTATTATTTAAAATTATATAATTAAAAAATTTTAGGAACTCTTTTAGTAATTGTAAACAAATATTACAAATTTAAAAAACAACACTGGTCCAAACACCATTACTAAAACAGTTATTCCTAAAAGGGATTGATCATTCTTAAATATATTCCAACTCAAACTAATGCATACACCACAATAGGTTCCAGAAAATAATCCTATAATACTTACAAGAGAGCTTTCGAAACAAATAATAAATCGTGCCTAATACTATTCTAAAAAATGTACACCATATAATTCCAATGACCATTTCCAAATATATAACCATCATAAATAACAATAGTTCCAAATTGCACTCAAGTGTATTATAAAAATCGTTCTAAAATTCTCCCGAATTTATTTACATAACCATTCCAAAACATATCCAATGTATTTTAATCAAACAACTCAATTTTTTATATTCTAATACACTATCAGGAACGGTTAAGAAAAATACGGTACAATACTTGTTCCATGTTGGGAACTATGCTACACCAACCGTTTTTAAATTTTAAGAATGCCATTTATAACAAAGGAAAGTAAACCGTTTCAAATTCTAATTCATATTAATTTTTTCAATTTTAAACCGTTACAAAAGGGAAAAAGACCATTTCTCAATCCGATACAAATCCACGCTTTTTTATAGTGTCTTTTCCTCTGTCAAGGAGTAGTAGAAACAATTTGTCCCACACTAATTGCAGATGCCTCAATGTCAATTGGTACATAAGTTAACTTGGTCAAATCAGCGGACTTGGGAATTGATGTGGCCATGCTGGAAGCAGCATGCGTTAGCAAGATCTTGAGAGGTAGACTACGATATGGGTGTCAATGGGTAGGGTCCTTACCCTACCCAAGCCTATAGATTAACTCTATGACCTAGAATCAGACCCAGACTTACAATCAATGAATAATATTAGAGCCAGACCCATTAAAAAAATATAGATTAGAATTGGATTGGTTCTCTACCTACCAATACATGGGTCTATGTACCCAATTGGATCCAAAAGATATTATATATTTTTCTTTGCTAATTCAATTGAATTATTATTTATTAATCGATCTAACTTCAAGTGAACAAATTTAAAAATCTTAAGACATCAAAACATTATTTATCATGTAATATTTTCATAAGATTATTTAGTAAATGGCATAATAAATGATATATTATTTGAAAAAATTCTATAAAAAAAGAGTTATTTGTAAACTGATTTTAATAATTCTGAATTTATTGATAAATTATGAGGGGTGTTAAAAATTCGATTAACTTGTCGAAAATCGGCCGAACTAAATTTTTGATTTGTATCGAAAATCAAACAAAAAAATTTATTCAGTTTTCGATTAGTTTTTTTAAAAAAAATCGGAAAAATCGGTTGGTACTATTTGGTAAAGTCAGTTAATCGTATTGACTGAATAACCAAAATTTTAAATTTTTTTTATATAATATATTATAGTTTTATAAAATATATTAATATTATATTATAATAATATACTTTAATTTCTACTTAATTTAAATTTAAAATAAAAAAATAAAAAAACTATTAAATTAATTAACTAGCAAATTTTTTTCTTATGAATTCCGTGATTTGATCATTAACCGAACCAAACCGAAAAAATATTTGGTTATAACCAAATCCAACTAATCAATTTGGTTCAATTTTTGGTAACCCAAAACTTTTGGTTAACCGATTGATTCGGTTCGATTAACTAAATTAAACATCCCCATAAACTATGATTCAAGAAAAAGGGTTGGAAAAAAAAAAGAAAATTGGGTCTCGGTCATGAGTGGGGTAAAATAGAGTGTGTAGGGTTTGAATCTATTTAATTTGTTTGTATCCCTTTTATGTTTGGGCCAAAATAGAAAAGGATCCTTCCCATTAACAGGCCTAATCCGGGTCGAAATCAACACGACCTCACTGGTCGGATGAACTAGTCCTCCAAGCTGTTTGAGGTCGACGTTACCTCTCCCAGACTGATGTAGCCCCCAGAGAAGCAGATCGTTAGGCTTGTTGGGGTGGACCCCATCTAAGACCCTTCAATGCTTAAGTCAGTACTTGGTATCAGGGTTGTGTAAGCAGGTCGCTATCGAACTAGCGAGCTAGCGAGCCTGAGCGATCTAAAGTAAAGAAGTGAGTAAAAAGGACGTACAATAAATGCATTGAGCATGGAGTTTTTATTGCATAAAATGGGGGATTCTGTTGTCCAATAGATGTCTGAAACGTGATGTTAGGGTTGGGTAGCTGGACTCGACCCGATTAGGAAGATGCGGGTTTTCCAGGTGAAGTTGCAATTTTTAGGCCTTTTAGGGGCAAAATAGTCTTTCCACACAAAATTAGGGTTATACCTATCATTACTCCCCCCAATTTATGCATGTCAACCTTGCGTAGGGCCATGCTAATCTTCTCTGTATCGTTCCCACAAACGACACAAAATAATCTGGGAAGAAATCAACGCGACCTCCTTGGTCGAATGATCTGGTCTTTCTAGCTATTCGAGGTTGTTACCTCCCCTACACTGATGTAAGGGCTCTGGGAAAAGAGCAGCAAATCACTAGGCTTCATGGGGTGGCCCCAGCTAAGACCCTCCGATGCTTAACTCAATGCTTGCTATCAAGGTGGTGTGCACAGGTCACTATCGATCTAGCGAGCCTAAGCGATATAAAGTAAAGAAGTGATTAAAAACCACGTACCATAAATGCACTGAGCATGGAGTATTTATACCGTAAAATAGGGGATTTTGTTGTCCAATAGATGTCTACCACGTGTCCCAGGTTCTCAGGGTTGGGTCGCTGGATCTGACCCAATTCGAAAGACGTGGGTCTTCCAAGTGAAGTTGCAATTTTGAGGCCTTTCAGGGGCAAAATAGTCCTTTCAGACAAAATTAGAGTTTACCCATCATTACTCCCCCTGATTTATTTGTGTCATCCTTGCGCAGGGTCCATGCTAGTCTTCTTTGTATCGTTCCCACAGACGATGTAAAATGATTCGGATCGAAATCAGTGCGACCTCTTTGGTCGGATAAACTGGTCCAAGCCGTTCAAGGTCGCTACCTCCCCCAGACTGATGTGAGGGCCCTAAGAAAAGAAGCAAATCGTTAGGCTTGTTGGGATGGCCCACAACTAAGTCCCTCCAATGCTTAAGTCAATGTTTGGTATCAAGGTCATGTAATCATGTTGCTATTGAGCTAGCGAGCCTAAGCGATCTAAAGTACAGAAGTGAGTAAAAACTACATACCATAAATACACTGAGCATGGAATATTTATACCGTAAAATAGGGGGTTCTGTTGTCTAATAGATGCCACCACGAGTCCCGACGACCCGACCCGAATCGTGACCCGACTCGATTGCGGGTCTTCTAGGTGAAGTTTCAATTTTGAGGCCTTTTAGGGGCAAAATAATCTTTTTTAGACAAAACTAGAGTTATACCCATCAAGGCCTAGATTGGGACAAACCTTTTATCATGGGAGAACCTTTACCAAAAGGAATTGGAGCAGGATAAGAGGATGTGCTATGACTCCCCATAAAGCTAAATAGATTTGTTGTAGGAGTATTGGGGGAAACCATAATACTCTTAACTACAAAGGTAATTACAAATTATAATTAGAAGCGAGCATGTTAGAACAAACAACAGAGTTCAATAACTATTGGACAATACACCATGATGATTGGGGTCAAGATCAAAACGAGCAGGAGACAAACAAACCAGGGAAAGATTCTCCTCCGAAATTATCATCCTATAATCATACTCATAATAGAGTATTTCTTCCCTTATAAAACTATCTTCCCCGGTGGGAGGATTGTTGTAAAATAAGTGAGGCTTGGAAAATAACCACACATTGAGCTATTCCTGATGTTATTCACAAGAGATTTGATAAAGAAGAACTTCTCCTTCCGGTCCATGTAAGAAACTTTATTATCTTTTATTGTTAACATAATGCAGGCCTTTATCCCCTATATTGATTGGTATTAAGCTGATTAAGGGAACAAAAATTACTTAAAGGAGTAACATGAAAGAAAGACATAAAAAATAGAAAAACAGAAATGGTGCCGAAGGATCCAGGAGTCAATTGAACGATGCAAAGATTGAAATTCCTAAACTTCTTGTAAAATAACTCTGGCCCAAGTCCACCATAGGCCTAGCTCATTCCTACTGGATGGCTGGACTGAACCCTTGCTGCTTGGCCTAATTGCTTAAAGCCTATCTGCCTGATCCTCTTACCCGGTTTGATCCTATATTAATCTATCTCCTCAATTTCTTTAGTCAAAACCTAACCCTTCTCTCGATCTCTCTCTCGCCTATTTTTCCCACATTCTCTGGTGTTTGATTTTCCTTCCACCGTCTTCTTCCTCGATCTGTTACTCGGGCCATTTAATGGCCTGCTCCTTTTATACTGGTTTGTTGGCCTCTTGCCTTCAAATGAGAAATATCTTCTACTAGCTTCTTCCTCCCCCTTTCAGAAAAATCCGAAGTGTCTAAAGCTTTTGTAGCGCCTTTGTAGCCTTGAAAAAGTCTTTGTGGTCTTTTGGTTGATCCTACGCCTTTGTGGCCGTGGTTGGCGTAGCATTTGTGGCTGAGTGTGAAAGCCTGTGGCTTTGGGTTCTCAAGCAACTGAGTGTTTCGGTTGCTAGCCTTTGTAGCCTTTTGGGTCTCAATCTTCAGATCTGATTTTCTGTGCTTTGTTTCTGTTGATTCAATAACTGCTGTATTTTTCTTTGTATAGATCTGTTATTATTCTGTAAAGATCGGTAATGTTTTAGCATTCTAAATGGGTTTGTATTTAGGGGTTTCCAGACACATTAGTAGTTCTGTAATAGTTTGATAGGAATTTTTCTAGGCTTATTCCTGGAGATTGATACCCAACAGTGATATCAGAGCCATTATCGCATGGTATGTTCGTTCCTTTTTGTGATCTTATTTTTTGTATTTATGTTATATTATTCCCTGACTTAGACCAAACCCCTTGCTAAATCCCTCACCTAGCCGAGCCCTAGAGGCTGACGGGTATCTGGATTGATGTTTTAGCAAAGGTTCCCTTTAATCTGCTGATATTTTGTTTCATATAATTTGATAAGTTTTATGTTCAAAACTTGCTGATTATTCTATGCTTTGTGATTATTTTCTTTTGTCAATATGGCTAGTTGTAATTTACAACCTTTTGATGGTAAATCTGATTTTCCGATATGGCAACGAAAATGAAAGATATTTTAATACAACAAAAGATTTTTAAAGCTGTTGATGGGAAATATTAAGAAAATGTTTCTGAGGAGAAAAAACTTGAAATGATGAGTTTGCTTAATCCTCTATCATTCTTAATTTGTCTGACTTTGTAATTAGAAAAGTAGGTAACAAAATTCTACCAAGGAACTTTGTGATAAACTTGAAGATCTTTACACCGAGAGTTCAACCCTAGTAAGCTATTTTTACTTAAAAAGTTTTTAAGATATAAACTTGATCTATCTAAAAATATTGAAGAAAATCTTGGTGATTTTACTAAGTTAATTCAAGATATTAAGTTTAACCGGTGATAAGAATATTGATAACTACTCTCCTATTATTTTATTAAATGCTATTCCTGAATCATATGAAGATGTTAAACCTGCTATTAAATATGGTAGAGATAATGTGAACCTGCAAACTATAATTAGTGGTGTTAAGAGTAAAGAAATAGATATAAAGAAAAATAAACCTAATCAAAACCAAAATGAAGTCAATTTTGTTAGAGGAAGAACCAAGAATAGAAACATTGATTATAAGTTTAGAAGGCATAGTAAGAGTAGAAGTATGAATAGGGGAAGAAGTAAATTTAGACCTAAATATAGAGAAGAAAAGCATGATCAAGATAAGCTAAACGAAAAGAAGGATAACAAATGTTATAATTGTGTTGAAGAGGGTAGCTCATAAAAGAATGTAAAAAGCCTAAGAAAAATTGCTCAAAGGAAACTATTAATGTGTCTGAAGAAATTTCTGATGAAGTATATATGATTTCTGATGTTAACTCTGTTAAATCTTCTTTGAGTATAAATGAATGACTTATTGATTCTGGCTCCAGTTTTCATATGACCCCATTCAGACAAATCTTGTCAAATTATAGGTGTAAAAGACTAGGTTTTGTTTCTATGGGAAATGAGAAATTATTTGATGTGCATGGTCTTGGTGATATTTGCTTGACTTTCGAAAAATGGTTTTAAGTTAACCTTGAAAAATGTAAGATATATTCTTGATCTGGCCCATAACTTGATCTCCTGTTCTGCCTTTGAGGAAAAAGGACTTGAAGGGAGATGGAGTAAGGGTGTAATAAAAATAATGAAGGATTCCCTTACTTTATTTGAGGCCAAAAGAAAAAGGAATTTATATGTCTACACTGTAAAATAGATTCTTTTGCTTCATCTGTTTTAAAAAATAGAAAAACTGATTCATGGCATCAAAGGTTAGGCCATATTTGCAAAAAAAGGCCTTGAATTATTGCACAAAAATGGCATCTTGAATGAAAAACCTGATGATATGAGTTTTTATGATAAATATATATCTTAGGAAAGCAACATAAAGTGTATTTTCCTTCATCACCTTCCCAAAACCCACATCTTCTACTTGCATTCTTGACTATGTGCATGTGAATGTGTGGGGACCTGCTAATATAGAAACTCATGGTGGAAATAAATATTTTCTGTCTACCATTGATAATTTTAGGAAAGTTTTTATTTTCATAATGAAACAAAAATCTGAAGTGTTTGAAAAATTCAACAATTGAAAAATTTTGGTTTAAAACCAAATTGGAAGAAAACTGCAAAATTTAAGAAAACACAATGGTCCAGAATTTTGAAAATCAACAATTTTCTGCTTTGTGCGAAAAATTTAGAATTAAAATACATAGAACTATTCCTTATATTCCACAACAAAAAGGTACTACTGAATGAATGAACAGAACTTTATAAATAAAGTGACATGTTTGCTAATTAGTTTTGATTTGTCTAAATCTTTCTAGGGTGAAGCATTATTCACTGCTGCATATTTGATTAACAGATCTCCTTCTAGGCCTTTGCTTGATAAAATACCTGAATGTGTATGGACCAACAGTAATGTTGATCTTTCTTCTCTTCGCATTTTCGGTTGTTTTGCTTTTGCCTTAATTAATGGTGATAAACTTGATCCCCATTTTCATAAATGTATTTTTATTGGTTATCTTGAGGAAGTCAAGGGATATGGGCTCTGGCTCAGAAACCAGCCAAGATTCAAAGTAATAATTACTAGGAATGTTGTCTTTAATGAATCTCAAATACCAAGTTTATCTAAGACTGCAAGAAAAGATGAAGATTATAATATAGAAAGCACCTTTAATAAGGTGGAGAAACATATAGAGGATAACTAACAAGGGGAAGAGAATAGAGAAGAAAGAAATACTGATAATGAATCCCTAGAAAATTTTGATAATGAAGCTTTAGAAAATTCTGAAAATAAAATCCATGGTGAAAATCAATATCTTCTAGCTAGGGATAGAGAATGAACACAACCTAGGATTCCTTCTAAGTTTAGAAACTTCCATCTAGTTTTAAACTATGAAAGCTTTGAACCTTCTACTAATGATGAAGCTTCAAAATCTGCTGATTTTAAAAAATGGATAGATGCTATGAATGAAGAAATTAAATCTCTGCATAAAAATAAAACTTGGGTTTTTGTCCCAAAACCTAAAAAATGCTTCTATTGTTGACTGTAAGTGGATCTTTAAAATTAAACAAGAAAATGATACATCTCGCTTTAAAGCAAGATTGGTTGCTAAAGGATTTACTTGAAAAGAAGGTATAGAGAATACTAAATATTTTCTCCTGTTGTAAAAACTACTACTGTGCGTATTCTTCTTGCTCTAGTTGCAAAATTTATTGGGAACTAAATAGATGGATGTTAAAACTGCATTCTTACATGGAGATGTAGATGAACAAATTTATATGAGTCAACCTTGTGGTTTTGTTGATAAGAAAAATTCTGATTATGTGTGTTTACTGAAAAATTCACTTTCTGGATTAAAATAGTCTCCTAGACAATGGAATAAGAAATTTGATCATTTCATGCATTCTTTAAATTTTCAAAGAAGTGCTTATGATCGTTGCCTATACTTCAAAGATGACAATTATGTTCCTATAGTTCTGGTACTTTATGTGGATCATATGTTAATTACTAGTTCCAGCATAAGCATGATTGGAAGTCTTCAAAATAATTTATTCAAAAATTTTAAAATAAAAGATCTTGGAGATGCTAAGAAAATCTTAGGAATGTTTATTGAAAGAGATAGAAAAAACTCTACAATCTTCTTGAACCAAAAAGCTTATGTGAATTCTATGTTTAAAATGTTTTCCATGATAAATTTAAAACCGTCTTCTGTTCCTTTGGCTGCTCATTTGCAACTATTCAAAGATTATTGTCCTACAACTGATTCTGAAAAAAAAAAACGTACAAAAAATATTCCTTATTCAAATGCAATTGGTCCTGTCTTGTATCTTGTGATGACTACTACACCTGATATTGTCTATGCTATTAGTTGTTTAAGTAGATACATGTCAAATTCAGGCCTTCCTCATTCGGAGGCTCCTAAGTGGCTTTTGAGATGTTTAAATGGTTCAATTATTTTTGAAATAAAATTCAATAAATGCTCTGAAGGTATAATATAATTGGCTTTGTGGGCTCAAACTATGCTAATGATAGGGATACTAGGAAATCTACTTCTTATATGTTCACTTTATGTGATGTATGTATTAGTTAGAAACCATTGTTGCACTTTCCACTATTGAGGCTGAATATATAGCCACAATGGAAGTCTTAAAAGAAGCCATTTAGCTTGAAAGATTACTAAAGGAAATTGATTTTCTAAAATAAAAGTTAACTGTGTTCTCTGACAGCCAATCTGGTATCCAATTATATAAAAGTCTAATTTTTCATGATAGAACAAAACATATTCATGTTAGATATTATTCCTTTTTTGGTAAATGTAAATTTTATTAAGTAAAAGTACAATCGTACAGTACAACAATGTTCAAAGTGTAGTGTCTCCCTTGACAGGCCAAGGGATACGCCATAATCTGTATAACACACAGGAACTGACAGAGCGAGATAATGTAACACTAAGTATCCGCTGATGAACATCTTCCATAATGATTAAAGCAAGTGTGGTAGCCGTACGTTCCTGCCAAATAGGATACACACAAGAAGCTAGAAGTGAACGATAAGCCAAGTTAATGATGTGTTTCCCTCGCTATTTCGTTGCTGCCCAAGCAATGTCCAGTTGCCAGTCTAGATTAGACCAGGCGAAGCATACAAATCATCGAATGGCTATCAAGCACCATCGAGAGTAGCGACATTTGAACAATAAGTGAGTGTGTGTTTCGATTGCTCCATTTCCACATAAAACACATGCACGAAGATGAGAGAGCCATGGTTTATCTGCTGTGGGTAGTTTTTCCAGTACAACAAGCCATAGGATGAATGTATGCCGGGAAATCTTAAAGGAACTTGAAAGTAGTGAAGACCAACCTACTTTGGGTTCTGGTGGGTCCAGAGATCGAAATAGTGCTGTAATTGTAGACCGAACAGTCTCATATCGCCAAATAATGAGGTCATCCTTGCCATGAATCAGAGGCAAGGAGTGAAGAATTTTCAAGCACTCAATATCAGTAATGAAGGGCCAGTGCCATTGCCCATCCATAATAACGCAACTAAGTTTAGCTGAAGCCCCTAGTCCAAGGAGTCGCAGTCCTCAGGGAAATTTGTGAAGTAGAGGACCGAGATCATGCCATGGATCTTGCCAAAGATAGAAGGAAGACCTATCCCCTTCTGATAATCCACCATCGACCGTATTAGGGTGTGTAGGAGAAGGAGCTTCCTCCAACCCCACGAGGCCCCACGGTCCAATACTATCCAAATGGATGTCTCTCGTAAACGACCCTGATAACACCATTCCACCCAAAATGGATGTCCTATCACATCGGGTCACATCACGGAGCTTCTTGCACATTAATGCACGGTTTAAGGTAGCTAAGTCTAATAAGCCCTGACCTCCCTCATCCGTCGGCTTACATACATCCCGCCACGCTATCTTGGCATAGCCACTGTTCTTCGTTCCTTTCCACAAGAATGTTCTCAGGCGCTTCTCAATCTCCCTTATAACCCCCTTGGGTAGAAGAAATGCTGAAGCCCAATATACACTCAATGCCATGAGGACATATTTAATAATCTGACTACGACTAGTATATGATAACGCCATACCTTCCCATCCTTTGATGCGCTGATCAATCTTCAACAACATAGGCTGGCAATTAGCTATGGATAGTCTAGATGAAAGGAGTGGACGTCCCAAATACCTCATCGAGAGATGCCCCTCCTGAAATTCGAGCACTACTAACAACTAATATCATATCCCATGGGCCGATCTAGATATAATCAAGTGACTCTTATGTACATTAAGCTGGAGTCCTGATAAGGAAGCAAATAGATCTAACCCCTGTTTAAATACACCTATAGAGCGCATGTCAGCCTTGCAGAACAACAACATATCATTTGCAAATCCGAGCTAGAAAAGACAAGTAGGTTCACACTTCCAATGTAAGGAAAACTGCATGTCCTGTTCAATCAACTGTAGGAATAATAAATGCATACCCTCCATCACGAGCACAAATAAATATTGGCACATCGTATCCCCCTTCCTCATCCCTCTCGAGCCCACGAAAAAACCATGCGGCTTCTAATTAAGTCCAATAGAAAAAGACGGAGTCGTGATGCACTCTTCTACCCAACGAATGAAAAGTGACGAAAATCCAAATAGCTGAAGAATCGTTATTAGAAAGTCCCATTCAACAGTGTCTAGGCTTTCCTAATGTCCACATTAAGGGCGCATCTTGGTGGAAGATGCTGCTGGTTGTAACCTGCAAACAGTTCCTGTGCTAAAAGTACATTGTCGCCTATACTACGACCTGGAACAAAGGCAGTTTGAGGGGCTAATTAACTTATCCAGGAATGAACTCAATTTTTATATAGTAATCTTGACAATAACTTTATAAAGCACATTACAACAGGATCTAGGTCTGAAATCTGCAACCAACAATGGAGAGTGTAAGTTAGGGATAAGTGCAAAAAGCGTCGCATTGACTTGGTTAAGCAGTTTTCCCATATTAAAGAAATCCAATATCGCCTTCATGACTTCAATGCCCACAATTGGCCATGCTGCTTTATAGAAATCCGAAGAAAATCTATTTAGTCCAGGTGCTTTATCTTCAGTAATATAAAAAATAGCCTGCTTAACATTGGCAGCGGTGACTGGCTGAAGGAGTTCTAGAGTTTCCTCCTCTGTAAGCACATGCCTCACCCATGGCCTCAAGTACCGGATACCAATCATTTGTCTACGCTTGTCTCCACTTAACAGAGTCTGATAAAAGGAGACAAACTCATTGATAACTACCTCTGGCTCTGAATAGGTGGTCCCATGCTTGTTATTAATTTGCAAGATTCTCCGTGATGTATGTCTCTGAGCAATCTTATGAAAAAAAACTGGAGAATGCAACATAATTTGTTCAAATTTTACCGCTTTTGCGTACACCAACCAACAACAATGCTCCAAATGGAGTAAGAGCCCATTCTGCCTGTCAGAGCTAACCAGGGACTGAGCTGTTCCAAGAAATCCTTTGGCAAGTTGAACATTTAATGATAGATCTCCCTTATTTCTCCTTTGTTGTTGGAAAACAGGCTTCAAAGCCTTGAATTTCCGAGTAACCGCATACATAAGCACGCACACAATGTCATATTGCCATACATTCTGCACACTAGGAATAAGAGCCGGTGAAAGTGTAAGGTAATTACAAATATGAACATACCACCCAATTGTTGTTGTCTATCCCCATACAGCGCTAAGGGCGAGTGATCTGATGTGCATGGAGTGATGCTAGAATAGTATGATGTTTGGAATCTCGCAAGCCAAGCATTGTTAATGAGCAAATTATCCAATCTGTTCCGTAGGCTTTGCGCTCCCGTACTACAATTATGCCACGTCAACTATTCACCCTGCATGGGCAAAGGAAGCAATCCAGTATCCAGAATACACGCATTGAATTCGTGCATAACCATCCTTATATTGCCTGTGGAACCACAAACCTCACTAAGATAACGAACACCGTTGAAATCTCCTCCCACTAGCCAGGGTTAATCCACACATTGACTAGCAAACAAACCCAAAGATCTCCATAACTCACGATGCTCCGCAACATTAGTACCATAAACAACAGTAATAATCACAGTCTCATGCAATGCTCTGATAGTCACACGGCAATGAATAAATTGGGCAGGCAGAACAATCACAGTAACATCAAGTATATCATCATCTGAAGCAATCAAAATACGATTACATGTAGATATAGGATTAACAAACCACTTCTACTAAGCTAAAATCGATGATTGAATGCGAGTGATATTATTAATATGAACACGAGTTTCTAAAAGACCAAGGAATTGTAACCTGAACTCAGCTATGAGGTCTTTCAGTGCTAGCTGATGGTCTCGCTTGTTTAGGCCACGCACATTCCATGATGGTCTCGCTTGTTTAGGACACGCACATTCCATAATGCAACGTTCAACATGGATCACCACTGGTGGGGCTGCGTTTTAGGACCCCGAGTATTGTCATCTGTTTCATCATCAAGGAGATTAAGTGCATCAAAAGTGTTATAGATGATTAATTCCTTACCCTTACCCTTACCCCTTTCATCCCCATCAACCCATGGAGTGGGGGTCTCAAGTACACTCGGTCGGTGTGTAGTAGCCTCCTCCTTATCAATCAAGGCAGGCGGTTGTGCAGTCAGGCTAGTTTTAGGAACATAGACTGAGACCGGAGTACTGGTTTGGAGGATTTGTTCAATGGGTATTCCTTCGATGGATGGCCCAGGCTCATACAAGTAGTACATTTAGGTGGCAGCCATTCATATTCCACATCCACATTACACAGCGACTCACATCCATCTTCATTCGGTGTCATAATAATAATGTGTTTTGGTAGCTTAGAACTGACATCAAGCATGATGCATACACGAGAGAATCCAGTCTCGTGCATGCTCGAGTGGTTGGATCAGGATACAACGGCTTTCCAATTCCACTAGGCACTGTGCTAAGTCCCTTTGTCGTCCATAGCTCAACACGTAGATGTCGGAGTTTAATCCAAACTGGGACTTGTGTATGTTCGAGCTTCCTCATCACCATCTTAGTTCCCGTTTCTGAAGCACAATCGACTGCCCTTGGAACAACCAAGGAGCTCCTTCGATCACCTCCTTCGATTTGAATTGAAAAAAGTAAAATTCATTCGCAATAGCACTAACCTCCCTAAGCGCCGGCCAAATTGATGTCACATACTCCTTCAAGTGGTGGAAGTATGGTCGTTTACCCAAGAAATACCCAAAAGCCATAGGTTTCCACCTTCAAGACCCATCCCCAATAGCTTCCAATGCCATGAAGGGCAGCGCTATTACTACTGTTGTTGCAGTTCTATTCACTGGCATGCCATCCGCAGCCCTCTCGCCAACAGGTAATCATCCACGGATGGGAAGGACAGCTTAGCAATGGGGAGACCTAACTTTTCCTCCCATTTTTTCTTCAATTTTGTCAACGCAACCATGGATTTGTGATCCTCTCACTAGCTTCCCTGCCAACGATCTTGTCAATTTAGGGGCTCTATCAATCATATCTTTGTATATAATTGGATCACCCTCTCCACGGCGATCGTCAACATCCCCATTGTCATCTACATCGGATGCCTCCTTCTCGCCAACGCTGCCATCCATTCCGCCTTGAGAAGCCATGTGTAGGGCAGGAGTGTGTGTTTCTTGAGGTATGCTAGTGTGTGAGAGAGAACCTAGAGAATTAGGAGAGTCCATCCTTGTTTTTCAAGTTGATTTTTTACGAACAGAGAGAATTATAGGAGAGTCCATCTTTTTTTTGCTTGTCAGATATCATTTCATTAGAAATATTGTTGGAAAAGAAATCATTAATCTTGAAAAATTAGTTCTGAAGACAACCTATGTTATATGGGCACTAAGTGTCTCTCTGTAGAAAACTTCATAAATTGACTTCGCATACTTAACTTGAATTAGATTTCTATCTCTGCATACTTGTCTTGTTCTTGTCTTCCAGGTTTCTTTCAAGGGCCCCGGTGGATAGGCTATGATGATGCCTAAGATCTGACCACTTGAATTTGGTCCAAGTAGGAGACTATAAAATAATTGTGGCCCAAATCCACAATAGACCCAGCCTATTCCTCCTGGACTGCTGGATCTGAACCCTTGTTGCTTGGCCCAATTGCTTAAGGCCCATCTGCCATACCTAGCCTATTTGCCTCACCCTCTTACTCGGTTTGATCCTATATTAATTTGCCTCCTCATTTTCTTTAGTCCAACCCTAACCTTTCTCTCGATTCTCTCTCTCGCCTCTTTTCCCCCATTCTCTGGTGTTTGGATTTCCTCCCACCGACTTCTTCCTCGATCTCTTACTCCGGCCATTTAATTGTCTGCTCCTTTATATATTGGTTTCTTGGCCTTTGGCCTTCAGACGAGAAATATCTTCTACTGTCTTTTTCCTCCCCCTTTCTGAAAAACCCTAAGCATGTAAAGACTTTATAGCTCTGCCTTTGTGGCCTTGAAAAAGTCTTTGTAGTCTTTTGGTTGATCCTGTACCTTTGTGGCCATGGTTGACCTAGCATTTGTGGCTGAGTGTAAAAGCCTTAGTGGCTAGCCTCAATGGCTTTGGGATCTCAAGCAACCGAATGTTTGGGATGTTGGCCTTTCGGGTCCCATTCTTAGGATTTGATTTTATGCTCTCATGATTATACTATATATTTTACCCAATATAGCTATTAAATTATGTGTTATCTAATTACCTTGTCAACGAATTTAATTAGCAGTAGTCAAGCTATTGAATTGATTAGTAGCTAAGAATATAAATGGTAATGAAATGTATTAATCAACCTAAAGAGTATTTATGTACATTACTGATAGCCGGGATAATATAAAATTAATATTTCTATATTAGTGATTGATTGTTTAAGCCTTTTGGCTGATAAAAATAATAGCTTATTTTCAATAATTAGTAATTAGTCGACTACTTAATTTTAGTTACTTATATGATTGGGGACTTAATTCACTTATATTTTTGTGGACTAATTTTATATTCATATAATAATTATAAATAATAAAAATATATTAATTTAATTCGTTCATGTCATTTTACCCTAGTCATTGCTAAAAGACAAGGATGATCTTATTTTCTATTTAACAGTACGACTTCAAATTGATGAAAATTTTACTAAGAATAGTTAATTTCTTTCAAGTCAATTAATAAAAGCAATAATAACTTAGTTCAATTATTACTAGTGCGGATGATTGTCCAATTAGCTAATGGGAAAAATATTAAGGAATTTTAATGGTAATATCGATTCAATCCAAACGGTACAAAGAGATGATATTGAACTAATGTGATGCACATGATATGTTCATTTACATAGGTCGATTATTTTCAAACCATCTCATGAGGTTATGATAGTATTAGCAAAGAATACACGTTATTACAGTTTTAATTTGTATGAGCATATCCATTACGTAACTGAGGATACTGTTTGTCATGTGATAGCATGAGGCATAAGAAGAGGCCTGTGTAGCATGGATTGTAAACCTGATGTTCAGTTAAATTTGGTGAGTGCCATTTAAAATTATATAAGTATTTAAAAAATTGGAGGAATATTATATGTACATTATGCATATCTATTGTATAAGTATAAAAGTGATTTTTTTTACGACGAAGCTTAATGAAAATGTTTCTTGAGATCATTTACTGACAAACAAAATTGAATATAATATTTGGTTATCCATTTGAATTTGAATAGTTCAGAATTCTATGGAACTAAATGCTACATGAGAGGCAAAGAAAATGCGAGTGGATTGACCTGAAAATGCGCAAGCGGAAGCGGTAATATAAAAATTTTGTAAATTAAAATCGAAACGTAATAAAACCATGATTCCAAGGGTGTACCTTTGGGGTTCCCGGGCGTTCGATGTAGTTAATGATAACAATAATAAAACTACAAGGGGCTAATTGTAAAATTAAAGCGAGAAGTACATAAATCGTAAATCAAGAATTACCTCCTTGATTGATTTACTTCGAACCTCCTTCGTTTGATCCATTCACGCGAGACTTCAACGTAGAAGACCTTTAAAAATGCATCCACACCACATCGGAATATGGGATCCCTCAATTCAATTTGCTAAAAAAGAATTAGGGAGGAAAAGAACACACCAAGTGTCTTGGAGAGGGGCGGCGGAATGGATGTTCTAGGATAGGAAATTATTTTATGTTGTCTTATGTTTCATTAGTTATTCCAAAGAACTAATGCATATATATACCTTGTATGGATGCACTAGAATATGCCTAGGTTCATTCTATAATTCATAGGGTAATAAATCCTTAATTCCAAATAAAGAATCACTAACATGGCACTTTCCAAAAGAGATAATTGTTAGTCAATAATTTTTGTTCCTAGAATTATCCAATAATGCAACGGTCGATTATATTAAAATAAAATACAAGACCCAATTAATTTTAATTAAAATCCACCTAATTGAGCCCATCATATATTTAATCCAATTAAATACATGTGCCCATTAAGCCTTTATTAATTAATAAGTCCAACTTATTAAATAATAAGGACAAGCACAATATAAATTAATCCTACTAATTTATTTTTGGGATCCTCCATCCAATGGATCCCTCTCATTTATAAGCAATCCAATTACTTATGAAATTAATTCTCAATTACTTATGGAATTAATTCTCAATTAATTTCTTGTCCCTTCTCGGTGACTTGTGTGTGACTCTTTAGGTTCACCTTTTAGTTAGATTTGGGCTATTGTCAAACACTATTATTAATTAGATCTAATTTAATTAATAATTTTCGATCAATTCTTAATCAAGAAGGCCCGTCACCATAGGTGGCCATCTAGCAACGGTCCATGGCACTAGAGACTATGCGAATATCCATGTGAACTTTTAGGTGTCTCGAGTACATACGGGTACAGTCATTCCGTCTACCGTTTACCGGCCTTAGTCTAGGGCATGGAATTGGGTGTCGGCTCTCATCTTAGACTAGGCATCTATATTTAATACTTGAGATCGCGTTATGCCAAATTGCTCGATATAAGAACCTCTTTTTCTTATTTGACCAATGACTATGGCCACAGGTTTATAGAGCAGAGATGTATCACCAAGTACATAGGAGATACCTCTGTCACGTTTTGACAGGGGATAGATCCTCTTCTTGCTCGCTACATGCTTTGATTGCACTGGACAAGGCTTATGATGACCATGTCTAAGACACAATCACCTCTCACACAAATCCAAAATACAATCATCGCATGCACGTGACAGTCGTGATTCCTCAAGTCTGAGGACTACCCCCGTACTATCGAAGCTGGAGATTCGAGTCATACCGATCAAGCCTACAAGGCTCCATAAGATGATTCCCGCGAGTCAGTTTAGTGGATAGGACACCTAGCCAATCAACCCACTAAGATCTCATAAACGTCCCACCTCTATAGAAGATAAAACATGACACTTATCAAAAGAATGTGACTTTTAATGCAAGTCTCCATAGGACACTCGATCGCATTCTCGAGGTACTCGACTTGAAACATTTCAGACCCAACCCTTGAAAGTTGATTTCATGACCGCCATCCAATGCGCAGTCCAAACTGTTGAACGATTGTTAAAGTGGTCCGTGGGTTTGGTTTTGATGTTTAAAAGAAATGCAAATATATGTGTAATGAGCACAACAAATGAAATGCCAATAGCAAATACTCATTTTATTCATTGAATAATATTACATAGGATCGATTTACTGTCAGAATGAATTACCAGTATGCCAATCTAATTGGCTTTTAGGTCACGTATTCTAACACTACAATGTGATTATTATTTTCGTCATGTGGTATTTTGGTATTTGTTATGAACTTCCGTCAGAAGCCACTTCTAAAGTCAATATGAGTATCCAAGAACTTCCATTTATCATAATATTGTTCAATTCGTCGTAATTGAATATGCATTTGGTCTGTAAATTGTCTATTTTCTATATGATTGATGGACTGGCTTTATAGATTCTACCATGTGGTTCTTGCTAAGTGATCAAAGGACCCGGGGCTGGACGGTTCGCAAAGCACGCTAGGTTCGCATTAGGCTGTTTGGGGCTTCGTCCTTTAGTTTTCATCTGGGTGTCCTTTCATGGGCAGGTTGGAGGTTGTTGTGTGCAATTAGCGCCGCCATGTACCTAGGCATGGCCAGTTCTATACGATGATAGAGTCTCTCCTGTATAAGGTAGTATGCAATTTTTGAGGAGATACAAGGTGGTGCTCATGTGATTTGGTCATTGCTTGATATAGTCTTCACAAGCTTGACTGATATTGTTGTAAGTTATACCTAAAGTCAAGATTTGGCTGACCTAGGAAAGAGATTTAGGTCAGTTGGAATCAGGATGAATAGTTAGGACTCATGGTTGTTTTAGTTATCAGGTTTCAATTTTGGTGAGTATATTATTACAATTTTGGTTAGGCTGCATCTTGAGAATAGGGCCCTAAAGTTGGAGTCCTAATTTTGGGGTGTGATAAGGTAAGTGAGGGGGCTTCTAATGTGGGATATTTATGACACCTCATTAGAGACCTTCAAGACCATCAATGTTTCATATTTTTAGGCATCAACATGAAAACCTCTCAAGAGACCTTCCAAGGATGGCATCCAAGGTACAACAATGGAGGCCTTCATTCTGTGAATATTATCTAAGTACCAGGGTATCCACGAGACCGTTGTATTTAGAGAAGAGAATTGACGTCTTTCTTGCAAGTGTTCCAGCCTTGTCTGCTGGGACCATAACCTATCACTATTTTACTGTGATATGTGTGACCTACTGCACACCACTAGTCGTGTTTTGGATCAAGGATGAATGTAAAAAATTGTACAATCTAACCGGCATTTACAAATATGGGCACTCCAGCATTAGGTATAACTTTTGCTACCCCATCTCTTGAATTACCTCTTGGAGATACCTTGAGTACTTCACTGACTTGCGCATCGAAGTGCCTTCACTGGACTTTTTCCCTCCAAGTCCTATTGCAGTATTGTTTTGCAGGCATTGCGGTTTAACTTAAGTGTTTACCCATGCAGTTGGGGTGGTAGAATACCATATACACTCACTTAGATACCTTAAATAATGTTTGTTTGTTTTAGAAACAATAGAAGGAACAAATCAAATGTGAAAAGCGTAATGTTTTGACCAAAGCTAGTACTCAAGTTCCTGTCTCCACCCTGAGAGCAGACAATATCTTGAAACAGTCAATTGAAAAATCCTTAGTTTCCCATATTCCCATTCTCTAGCAAACAAACTATTGAACATTGAGTCGGGTTATGAAGGAACTAGTTTAGCCCGAGAAGCATGATTAAAGCACATAAAACCCAATCAAGAGGTGTACCCCTAATCGTTTTTCGGGCATTCGATGTACAATAAAAACAAAAGGCCATAAGAATCACAAGGAAAACAAAATTGGGAAGAATGTTTTAAAACAAATTTTACCCTTGGTGTTTTTCTTGTACGGCTACAAGCGTTGATGCCTCGTCTTTTGATCCAAGATCTAGATATTGAGACCCTCTAAAGATGTCTATGCTCCCACTATATATATGGATGTGATTATTTGTTTCTAGGAACAATAATCATAGAAGCATAAAAGATCAAAAACGTTACTGATTAACGTATTGATCCATTGGTTCTCTTTGATCATTATAATCTAGAGAGTATGAAGAGGAAAAGAGAGATTGAGAAAACGAAAATGAGAAGGTGTGTGATGCATAGTGGACGGCTACAGCGTAGGGAGGGCTTATATATGCCCTAGTTATATATCACGATGGAGTCTTGGACTAGCAAGACTCCAACAACCACCCCTTATCCACTTACATGCATGTGGCCGAGTTTGAAGGCTCTCTTTGAGCACCACTAGGCCACCTCATCCTCTCAAGGAGGAGCGTGGCTCCTCCTTGACCTAACCAAGGTCTAACCAAGGCCTTGAGCTCGCATTAAAATTAAACAAAGCCACGTCTTATGGACTTCAATTAAACCTAGTTTAGATGCAAGCCCAACATTAAAATTAATATCCTTTAATCTAGTTAAAAAATCCAAAGCTTTTATCTTTCTATCAATTTATAAATCCAATATATAAATTAGACCAACAATAAAATTAATCTAAACAATTTTAATGGCTAACTTAAAATTTTAATTTATCATATTAATTAAATTTTAAGCCATCCATTCCAATCATTTATTCCCTCTAAGAATTAATTTATTTCAATCAAAATAATTCGACTCTCTGGAATTAATTCCATCCATTATAGTGGTAGTGTGTGACTCTTTAGATTCACCATTAATTAGACTTGGCCGTGTTGCCAACACGCTTACCATGGGTGGCCCTATAGAAACAATTAATGGCACGAAGGACTAAGTGAATAAAGATGAACATTCAGACAATCAAATTCATACGAATAATGTCCTTTTATCAATCGCCTCCCAGCCTTAGTTTAGGACATAAAATTGGGTGTCAGTTCCCATCCTAGACTAGGCATCTATACTCAATAACTCGTGACCACTCGTTTACTCTACTGAATTATCACGGGAAAACCTATCCCACCTATTCAATTAATGTGGCCACAAATTCTTAGGAAAACGTATCTCAAAATGTATAGGAGATGTTGTTGTCACGATATTAATAGAGGGCAGATTCTTTCTTGGAACATATCGTCCTCACTACACACTCTGATTGCACTAGATAAGTAACCTCATATGCACGAAAATTATGAAAGAATCGGTATGGCCTGGGAACGCGGCGGAAGCGCGAAATAAAAAATTATCTAAAACGGTTCAAAGTGTGTTCTCTTTGAAATTCTCGGGCGTTCAGCGTTTGTCCAAAGCATAATAATGAAAAAATAAACATGGTACACAAGTGGCTAGAGGATGAAATAAAACATAAAATTTTACCTTTTGTTTCTGTAGTTGAGTAGCTGCGTTGTTCCCTTTACGTTCTGCCGTTCACTTTAGGATCCAAATTAGAACCTCTCTAATTTATCCATACCATACTAAGGAATAGATATAGTTCTTTTTCTATTGCTAGATAGAACAAAGAACAAGAAGAAAAAATAACTTCAAACTAACACTATTGATTAGTGCTTTTGGAATGTTTTATGTTTTAAATTGAATCCAATTCAATATAGAATAAAAAAGAGAATATTTTTGGAGAGACAAGAGAGTAAATTTCGTGGCTTAGGTGTTGATTATACATGATAGGTGTGTAGTTTTGTATATTACATATAATTGAATTCAAAATCTAATAACTACCAAGTTTGCCTCCAAGGCAACCTATACACACACATGGATATAACCTTCAACTATGATGAAATAACCACCCCATTATCTTCATCATGGTGAGGAGTTTCAACTCCTTCTTAACTTGCTCCAACTTCCCTCAAATGGGCTTGGACTTCAAATATGGACCGAACTTGATTTAATCAAATTAGATTAAGCCCAACCAAAGTCCATTGGACAATAATTAATTAAATTAACTTTCGTCCATCCAAGTCTAAAGATTCATTTAATTCAACTAAATAAATCTAAGCCGAAACTCTAATTTATTGATCCAATCAATTAATTAAGTCAAACATAATAAATTAATCCAATTAATTTAAAGGTGTTAAGTCCAAATTAATTAATCTAATTAATTAATTTTTGAGTTATCCATCAAATGAATTATTAAATAAATGATTCAATCATTTATATTCTCCTTGAATTAATTTAATCCAATTAAATTAATTCGTTTCTTCTTGAATTAATATCACCAATTCCATAGTGATTTGTGTGTGACTCTTCAAGTTCACCCTCAGCTAGATTTGGGCATTCTATCTAACACAAATAATTAATTTAATTTAATTTAATTAATTATTTCAAATTAACCATTAATTTGAAACGCCTATTACCATGGGTGGTCGTCTAGCAACGGTCCATGGCACTAGACACTAGGTGAATGTTGGCATGAACATTTAGGCTCTCGAGTTCTATACAGGTATGGTCCTTCCATCGACCATCTCCTGGTCTTAATTTAGGGCATGAAATTGGGCCTCGGTTCCCATCTTTGACCAAGCAACTATGCTGAGTAGTTGAGATGCATTTACTTTATTGATCGACAAAGAAAACTATTTTTTATGTAACCAATCGCTATGGCCATAGACTTAGATAGTCTAAACCATCTCAGAGCGCATAGGAGATATATCCATCATTTACTGATAGGAGACGAATTCTATCTTGAAATCCATCGTCCTTAATACATAATCCGACTATACTGGAAAAGAGTTATAATGACCAAATCGAAGACACAGTAATCTCTTGTCAGATCCAAGATATAGCCATCATATGCATGCGTCTGCCATGATTCCTCAAGTCCAAGGACTAATCATGTACTATCGGAGTGGGGAATTCAAGTCATACTGACCAAGTCTCTAAGGCATCCATATGATGATCCCCGCGAGTCAGTTCAATCAGTTAGCAACCTTGTCAACTAATCCACTAAAATTGTATAGACATCCCATGTCTGTCGTTGATGAAACACGACATTCATACATTGAATGCAATACTTAGTGAAAGTCTCTATTGGACTCTCGATGCGCAGTCTTGAGTCCTCGACTTGGAGCGTTTCAGACCAACCCTCAGAATTTGGTTTCATAGCTGGCATCCAATACACAGGCTAACTACATAGGTTATTCAATTGGCCTCTAGGCATTTGTTGTGGCGTTAAAATGCCGTACAATATAAATAGTAAGCACAACAAACACATGGTACCGCAGATAAATGCTTACTACATTCATCAAGATGATATCACATTCATAAATGATGCTAAATGGTTCCCAAAACAACCAATCCAATTGGCTTTCTGGCCACCATTTAATCTCCCACTTGACCTAAAGCCAATCACTCATATCCCCCAGACCTGTCTGAGTTAACAATCCACGATACCTGCTCAGTCTCACGGGTCTACCATATTTTTAATCGAAATGACGAAGTCCAACCGCACGTCACCTCTTTCTAGCATCTCCAAACTAATGGTGGCGTCTAAGAATATTCCTTCGATACGTGATGAGATCTTGGCTTGGGGTGGGCATCGGGTCGGGTACTCGACACATCGGGTTTGTGAAAAATGAACCCAAACCCGAACCCGACTAAGTCGGATACCCGACCAATCGGTTACCCGATAGTCGGGTTCGGGTTTTTTAGCTTCAAAAAATGTACAAGGTTAATTTTTCAAAATGAAAGCAATTCACTCCATGTAAATCTAAAATATAAGTTATGGACACAAATACTTAAAGCTTTACATAAATACCAAAAAAAAAAAAAAGAGTTCAATCACATCCATAAATTATCATAGGTTTTTGTAAATTATTTCAGTAACAACAATAAAGCCAAGGCCTCCTAAATCCTAATGCCTACAGAGTGAAAAAGCAACTAGCTCATATCACATTTTCATCCTCGAGTCCTCGACCTGTCAAGTATTAAACATGCAAAGTTGAAGAACTATTAGAGAAAGTCAAACAGATTAAAAATTTAATATTACACAATGAGGTTCTACCGTTCTAATACCTTGTCAAAAATTTACAAGTACCAGTTAGCACCATTAAATGTCAATAATTGTTGAATCAACCCCCAACTTAGTCAACTCTACAACAAAATGGAAAGTAGTTAGACAAGTAAAATATATAAGTAGAATACATAGAATTGAACAATAATCAAAATACAACCAAAAAAATAAATAAGTACCTTTCTCAACCACTTCAAGTTCATTCAAATCCTCCTCAATGCTAATTGGTTTGGAGTCTTTTCATATCCAATCTTGAGTATAAATAAGTGCTTGCACTATTTTAGGAGACAAAGAGCTCCTAAAAGTGTCAAGAACACGACCACCGGTACTAAATGCGGATTCTGAGGCAACAGTTGAGACTGGAACTGCTAATATATCCCGAGCCATTTTGGAAAGAATGGGAAACCTTTGGGCGTTTACTCTCCACCAATTTAGTATGTCAAATTTGTCTCTATGCATTTCAACATCCTCACCAAGATATTTCTCTAATTTCGATTTCACACGATCCCCTTTTTCACCTGATTTGTACATACTGAACTCTTGTTCTATGGTGAACGTACGAAATCAGTATGTTGCGTAGATGTCCCAACTAAAGAGGAAGATGATGAAGAAACACGACTAAATGATGATCCCGGGCTTTTTAGCGTTCCTTGAAGACTATGACCGTATCTCAACTTATAATCATTAAACAACTCGTAAAGTCCATCTTTCACTTGTTCTTTCATCACATTTCTTTGTTCGGGACCACCATACAATTTATCAAAGCTAAATTCAATGAACTCCAATTTATGACGTGGATCAAGGATCACAGCATAATATAAAATCATATTCATCTTCTCAATTGATTCCCAATATTTGTCATACTTTTCTTTCATCTTTCTTGCCATCTCATTTAATTCAACATCATTACTACTTAACCAATATCTGAGAAGCAAGTCAACTTCACATATTTCACGAAAAACCAGATTAGATGTGACATACAAAGCACCAGAAATGCGCAAAGTGAGACTGTAAAAGTGCCTTAAAAATTTCACCAATACCTTTGCCCTCTCCCAATCATAATCAGTCGGTATCCCATCAATTAGTTGTCTCGAAAGATCAGTCTTATAGGCAAGATCTACATCTTCATAAGCATCAAATGTGAGTTTAAGGTTATAGCCGTCTCGAACATCAAGTAGGCAGAGTTCCATCTAGTAGTACATCAAGAGATACCAATTTTTTCATTTCCAATTTTTCAAATTCAACACACTCTTGAAATTTCTTGCACCTAGCTGGAGAATTCCTAATATAACTGATGGCCCCTCTAATACGAGAGATAGTTTCATGCTCACCCTTTAAACCATCCTGCACAACGAGGTTAACTATATGTGTCATACACCTCATGTGCACATATCTCCCACCTAAGATGTTTTGCCCCCAATTTTCAAACTTCTTTTTCAAGTAAACGATAGCCCCATCATTGGAAGACGCATTATCAACAGTGATAGAGAAAACCCTGTCAACACCCCAATCAAACAAGCATTTTTCTACTCCTTTACCTATTTCTTCACTTTTATGCCTGATAATTGGACAAAAGTTCAAAATTCTTTTGTGCAAGTTCCAATCTTCATCAATAAAGTGAGCAGTGAGACACATATAATTGACTTTTTGAATAGATGTCCAAGTGTCTGTAGTGATGCAAACCCGTTGAGCATGATCTTTAATAAACGACTTCAATCTCGCTCTTCCATGCACATATATATTGAAATATCTTTCGTTATTGTTCTTCTTGATGGAATAGCAAACATTGGGCATGCAACAGACAAGAAATGCCTAAATGCAGGATGTTCGACTAACTTAAATGGAAGTTCATCCACAACCAGCATGTGACACAAAGCTTTTCTAGTTTTGTCTTGCTCAAATCTCCAATTAACAAGAGGGGCATCTCTATCACCAACGCGAGTTGGTTGGAAAGACAATCTATTTTGATTTCTGGTGATTTCTTGGGGTTTTTTCTTGCAAGATTCATAATGATTCTTCAAAGGTCTAGTTCCATGTGCTTTTGGATCGACTTTGAACTCTCTACTACAATATTTGCACCTAGCCTTTTGGACATTATCCTTTTCACAATGAAATTTAATGAAATGATCCCACCAAGGTGATCTAGAAGTCACTACCCTCTTTTTTCTTTTTTTAGAATCACCTAAAAGATCTTCCTCCTCATCCTCTCCCTCCAACTCCTTATCAATATTATCATCTATATAATGCTCAAGATGATCACCACTAACCTGATTTTCCAATCCATCCATATTTACAGTTTGGGCATTCAGTGACGAGCTGACTGAGATTGAGAGTGACTTCTAATTCCGTCCATTAAAAAATTAATATTTTTAATCTGCAAAGTATAAGAACAAAAAAGTAAAGTTTCGTCTAATATACATATCTATATATATATATAAAGCAGATGATATTTCAAATTGTTTCATGCACTCTCATATAAGGAGGAGGAAATAGATATTCTTCACGTTTTCAAGTAGCTGTAGAGTCCTAACTCCAAAGCCAAGTTTTATGTATGTGAAGAAAAAGGTGGCCATTTTATGTATGTGAGACTCCAGTTTTGATATCTATGGAGCAAACTAGCCAAGGATAGATTCGAGCCATGATTTATTTCTTAATGTAATTACTTTTGTTCAAAATAATCCATCATGCAGGCATTGTATAAGGCTCGACTTTGTAGTGTGAAAATATAATTCAGCCATAATTCCACATTCTATCAAATTGGAGCCCAACTAATAAAAGTAAGCTCAAAAGCGTGCAATATTGAAATAGATGGAGTGTGCTCAACATAATGAAAGCCTACAGCCTAACATCATATATATTGATGAGCATTAATTACCAAAAAGACGAAAAAATCTTCATTCACGGCACAAGGTTCATTTCACCAAAGATTCATGATAAATTTAGAACATTTCAAGCATAATCAACAAACATTTCAATTTGGCATTTCAACAAACACTTAACATGCATAGAAAGATAGAAATGTATTTTCAAATTAAAATGCAAGAGAAACCCAACAACTAACCAAAAATCTAATCTAATTTCACAAAATATGCATCACCATTAGGTCCATTACATGATTACAACTCCATTATTAAAAAATTACCTAGCAAAATAGGGATGACGAACTCTATCGGCGAACAAGGAGAAGTCGCGGACTCGCGGTGGTGGTTCGATCATCAGAGTTCTGGAGTTTTGGTCATCGGCAACTCGGCGGCAGCAGCGAGAATATAGAAGAAGAAGATTGTGGGAAAGAAGAGAAAGAAGCAAGGAACCCGTTTGTGGATAAGAGAAAAAACTGTGACTTATTTCTCTTTTATCCCGATCGGGTTCTTTGGGTAGGATGCTACAACCCGAACTCGAACCTGTGAAAATACCCGATAAACGTGATCCGATTCATTGCAATCCGGTCGGGTCGGGTCGGGACCCGATTTAACCCGACCCGTTCGCCCACCCCTAATCTTGGCCCTTTTGCTTGTGCCATTGCCTAGTTGTTATCCTCCAGGTAACTACTGGCTTGGACGTGCTAGGCTCCACATTCAACCATTGGATGTGGATTTTAATCCAAAACACTTCCTGAGCAACTTTTAAAGTCACTATATATTTGATTTCAGTGGTGAAAACCATTGTGGCATCCCGCTTGAAACCATTCCAAGCCACCACAGCACCATTAAGTCTGAATATACTTTAAAAAAGACTACTCACCATTCACATATAACTAGAAGCTGGTATCGCCATAGCCTTCTAGAATCAACACTCCCTTGACTTGCATCAAGAACACTTGTTTAATCGTTATTCAGGTACTAAAGAGTAATCTTGACTCCTATGCAGCGCCTTCTCGATACACTCCTGATATCCATTGTTGTGGTCAAAGCACACACAACATTTGGCTTAGTGCACCGGACCACATACCCATGTTGTTAATGACAAAAGACATAGGGGATGCCAAATATCTTTGTAAGCTCCTCATCGGTCCTCGAAGACTGAGTCTTGGATGACTTTACCCTATGATAAGGAAAGGAATCCAATTCCTTAATGGAGAATTGCGTGAATAATGATTGTACTTCAGTATTTTCCAACATCTTCACATCATTCTAAATGAGTAAGATGTTCACACCTAAAACACTAGGAGCACAACTAAGCTCCCACTGACCTTCCAAATCATTCTCGACATGAGTCATACCATGCATGACTTTGTCTAAACGGATATTCTAGATATAGGAAGTTGCAAACCTAGTTTGCACTCCATGTTGAATCTCATGGCTCCAAGCCATTTATCCAACTCGATGTCCTACATCGCTTCTCGTTATGTCTTTGAATTATAATCCAATTGACTTGTCAGACTTAGATACCTGTACCTATCAGGTAACTAAGGTGTTCTACTCATTCCTTAGGAGGCTCGAATACGGTGAGTTAGTGAAAGAATTCGATTACAAATGATGTTTGCTACATTGGACTGAGGTGTTTCTCCACTTAGTTTCTCAAGGAGCTACTCCTCACGGTAGTTATCCAATGAAATCCAATTTCTCTTAGGATACAAATTAACCTGTACAAACCTAGTTTGCCTCCCACTAGTCATTTATGTATGTAGGACCATCCCATATACTAAAGTATGTTGTGGAAATAGGCTTACCATGCCACATGGGCCAAGGTAGTTCAGTGAAATAACAATCGGACCAAGTCCAACAAGCTCCAATCCCTCCCTTATCAGAGACACCGTTCAATTGTGGCACTCTAAGGAAAAAGTCCACTGAGTGAGGATTCCGTTCTCCTCAAATATTTTAAGAACACCCACTAAATAAACACTACCTCGATCCAATTGAAGGAATTAATTTTCCAACTTGTTTGGTCCCCCACTTCAAGTGTAACTCTCCAAACCTTCCAAAGATCCTTTAGACTTGTGAACCCCCTTTTGGCTCTGTGTATGCAATGACTCATAGATATCTAATTGGATCCAATCAAATAGATCATTGGCAAGCAAACTTAGTCTTACAAAGTGCTTCTCGGTCCTCATCTTGCTCAGGAAGGACTCACAAGCTTGTAGACTCAACTTATCTATTTCTAGACTCGTTGAATTCACCAACTTCCTCATCCTAACTAGAAAAATATGACCTAGCTTCACATGCCAAATATGTGAGTTTATCTAGATTATCCATTTTACCATTTGTTTTGAGCATTCATATTACAATTATAAGATAGTCTTTAATTAATCACGTAAATAACCTAGCAGACAAGAATAACCATTCTTTGCCAAATGAAATAACCATCATTGATCGAAATCATGTAATCAAAAGTGTCCAATAATGAAAAAATATAATTTGATCATGCTAGGTTACATAATTATATCCTATCAACTTTATCCTAACATGATCACTAATAGCTAAGACTATCTAATTCTTTAAGCACAGGAGCAACAACCCTGTCATTTCTATGTTTCAGGACTATTTGTCTTAATCTTCTACTCCTTCTCACCACCTGCAAACCTTTTGCAGATGTGAGCTTTACAACTAGTATCCAATACCCAAGAAGTATAGTAGTAGTCATGTTCAGGCTCAATAACAAATTATACCTTGATTACAGAGGATGGACACTCTCTCTTTTATTGCCCCTGTTTCATAAAAATTAATGCAAACATCTTTTGGAATCCATGACTGCTGAACTTTCCCTTTGCCCGTGCCCAGCTGGGCAACAAGAGCGCTCTGAGCGCTTGCAGTAGCTGATTTTGTCTTACCTTTCTTCCTCCTCTTGCATCCGGCCCCTTTGCCTTTCGCTTCTGAGGTTGAAGCCTCCCTTACCAATACTAACGGCGCAGACTTTTTAATAGTTGCCTTGTATTGGACCAACATGTTTATCAACACATGAAGGTCTTTGTCAAGCCTGTTCATCTTATAGTTCACGATAAATGGGTCAAAGGAGGGAGGAAGAGACTGAAGGATTACATCAATGTACGTCATCTTTCAAGATCAGCCTTGAGGTCCTTGAGCTTCTCCACTAGGAATTGCATCTTAACCACAAGGTCCTGTACAGGAGATTCTTCAATCACCTTAACACCGAAAATGCTTTGTCATAACATATCTAATATGCCGATCTAAAATCGCATAAACCTGGCTCATGCGGAGCATTATCGATTGGACATCATCATGCCTATCGTATTTCTGGATGTCATTGACGCCAGTACAATACCGAGAACCTTCCGATTGTCCTCATGCCACTTCTCAAATGTCAAACGTTCTTGCGCATGTGGACTCTTCCGGCAAGGCCCGGGGAAGAGACCTATCCAGAACATAGGTCTAGTTCTCAAAATCTTGGATAATCCTATGATTTTGCAGCCAATCATTGTAATTTGTTCCATTGAATTTATTAGTCTCAAGATTTATAGTCAGTGGATTTTTAGACATCACATCAAATGTAAACAGAAATTTTGTAGATTATTTTAATATTAAATATCAAGTTTAAGACTTGGTCTTCTCATTAACCCATCTCACTATTTGTTCAAAAACCCCACCACTCTCATGCAGGATTTTGGGGAAACCATTTTCTAGTGGGCTTGGAGTCCACAAACGTAATTCTCCATGCCCCACTTTTACGATCACACGGAAAAAAGGCTCAATGGGAGGTAACCGATACTATTCTCACCCAATTCGATCCCCAAGTTATTTTGCCTCGCCTCTTTACATGATTCCAAGGACTACAAGTGAATCACACTACTTAGCGTTAGGCCCGATCCATCAACTAAATGAGTATCTCAACTGCCGCCCCTTACAACTCGTGAGATAGGAAAACAGGAGTATATTCCATTCGTTCACAACAATAGTGTAACTTTCTTCCATTCCAAAAGTGCCACGACTCGTGAGACCATGAATTGGTGAATGTAGCATCCACACCACAATTGTTGTGGATGGAAGGCTTGGATATAATCAAACATTTTAATTTCAATCCATTATGGGCCTAAAATTTAAATTGCACTATCCAAGTGAGAGTTAAGTTTGTTGTAACCGAGACCTCATCATTATTAGATTTTGCGTGCATTAGTTTTAATCATTGAGTATAAATAGATGCATTCCAAACACGTCATACTTCAAAAATTAAAACATACACCACATGCAAATACAAGTCTAGCACGCCCCAGTTGGATGATCACAAGCCCAATTCTAAGTGACCCACTGAGCCCGTAGTGAGTCAATGGTCAATCTAAGGTGTGGCCTTAACTATTACAAAATAGTAACCCATTATCATTCTAATAGTCCCTCCTCTTTGTTCTTCCGTCGTGAGCTCCGTCCAACGGGCCTAAACCTTCCTCCTCTTGGAAGCTTACGTGTATTTAAAATAAATGAACCTCACAATACTAATTACACTCAGTACAACTGAAAAATTGCAAATGCAAGAAAAATCCATTTTTATGGGAAAAAACAACTCAAAATGGCTCAGCCGTTCGGAACAGCAGATAACCGGCTGCTGTCGGCAGCGCGGTGCCCTACCGATACACATGCCAGCGGGCGCGCCGCCAGGCAGCACGGAGGCCACTACCTGTGGTTCCCGGCCGCGAGCCCTACTGGTTATTGACCGACTGGCAGGGCAGCAATAACTATACAACTCCATTTTTCAATTTTTTTTCTAAATTTTGCAATTAGAAAATGAAATAAAATCATGAATTTACAGAAAATTCAATTTTCAAAAATGCATAGATATCCAAAATTTAAAAAGAAAAATTAATACATATTTTCTAAAGACATAACCATGCTTCAAAGCCATAAAACATGCTTTCCAAAAGCAAATTAAACACTTTGTTCATGTTCAACACAAAATAACATGTTACTCCTAAAGCCAAAAACAACGAACCTAGCTTTGATACCAATGACCCGGGAATGCTGCAGAGCATGAAATAAAAAATTATTTTAAAATAGTTCAAAGGGGTGTTTCTTTTGAAATTCTTGGGTGTTCGGTGTTTTTTCAAAAGCATAATAATAAGTAAATAAACATGCTGGATAGTGGCTAGAGGATGAAACAAAATATAAAACTTTACCTTTTGTTTCTATAATTGAGCAGCAACGTGTATTGTTTCTTTTACGTTCTCCCATTCACTTCAGGATCCAAATTAGAAGACCTCAAATTTATCCATACCACACTAAGGAATATATATAGTTCTTTTTCTATTGCTAGATAGAATAAAGAACAAGGAGAAAAAACAACTTCAAACTAACACTATTGATTAGTGCTTCCGTAATATTTTATGTTCTAAATTGAATCCAATTCAATATAGAACAAAAAGTAGAACTCTTTTGAAGAGAAAAGAGAGCAAATTTCGTGGCTTAGGGGCTGGTTATATATGATATGTGTGTAGTTTGTATATTACAAACAATTGAATTCAAAATTCAATAACTACCAGGTTTGCCTCCAAGACAACTTATACGCACACATGCATATACCTTTCAACTAGTATGAAATAATCAATCCATTATCATCATCATGGTGAGGAGTTTCAACTCCTTCTTAACTTGCTCCGACCTCCCTCAAATGGGCTTGGACTTCAAGTATGGATCGGGCTTGATGTAATCAAATTAGATTACGCCCAACCAAAGTCCGTTGGATAACAATTAATTAAATTAATTTTAGCCCATTTATGTCTAAAGATTTATTTAATCCAATTAAATAAATCTAAGCCCAAACTCTTATTTATTGATCCAATGAGTTAATTAAGTCAAACCTAATAAATTAATTCAATTAATTTAAAGGTGTTAAGCCCAAAATTGATTAATCCAATTAATTAATTCTTGAGTCCTCCATCAAATGGAGTACTAAATAAATGATCCAATCATTTATATTATCGTTGAATTAATGTAATCCGATTAAATTAGATCATTTCTTCTCGAATTAATTGCAAATTTTTTCCACCAATTCCATAATGATTTGTATGTGACTATTTAGGTTCACCCTCTACTAGACTTGAGCATTTTATCCAACATAAATATTTAATTAAATCTAATTTAATTAATTATTCCCAATTAACCATTTATCAGAAACACCCGTTACCATGGGTGGTTTTCTAACAACACCATGGCATTAGAAACTAGGTGAATGTTGGCTGACCATTTAGGCTCTCGAGTTTCATGCAGGTAAGGTTCTTCCATCGACCATCTCTCGACCTTAGTCTAGGTCATGAAATTGGGCGTCGGTTCCCATCTTGGACCAGGCAACTATGCTGAGTACTTGAGATGCGTTTACTCTATTGATCGACAAAGAAAGCCATTTCTTATTCGACCGATTGCTATGGCCATAGACTTAGAGAGTCTAAACCATCTCGACTAATAGACTTTAGTTTGATTCTATCAAGCCCGGTACATACTTGAAGTCCAAGCCCATTTTAAGGAGGTTAGAGGAAGTTAAGAAGAAGTTGAAACTCCTCACCATGATGAACATGATGGAGTGGTTATTTCATCATGGTTGAAGGTTATATGCATGTGTTTGTTTAGGTTGCCTGGAAGCATACTTGGTAGTTATTGAATTTTGAATTCAATTGTAAGTAATATACAAAACTACGCACATATCCTACCTAACCTAATACATGAGACACGAAGTTTACTCCCATTTCTCTCTCAAAATATTCTCCTTTGTGTTTTATATTGAATTTTATTCAAGTTAGAACATAAAACAATTCAAAAGCACTAAAGATTAGTGTTTTGTTTGGAGTTGTTTTTCTTCTTGTTTTTTGTTCTATCTAGCAATAGAAAAAGAACTATCTGTTTCACAGTCTGTCGTGGATAAATTAGAGGGGTTCTAATTTGGATCCTAAAGTGAATGAAAGAGGAACGAAAAGGAAAACAACACACCCAAAGAAACAAAAGGTAAAGTTTCATATTATATTTCTATGCTTTTTTTTCATCCTCTAGTCACATGTCTAGCATGTTTATATGTATGTTATTATGCTTTTGAAAAACACCAAACACCCAAGAATTTCAAAGGGAACATTCCTTTGAACCGTTTTAATTTTTTTATTTCACACTTCCGCCACGTTCCCAAGCCTTACCGATTCGTTCAATGGTATCAAAGCCCCTGTTTGGTGTTGTGGCTTTAGGATTAACATGTTATTATGTATTGAGCACGAACAACGCGTTTAATTTGCTTTTGAAAAGCATGTTTTATGGCTTTGAGGCATGGTTATGCGTTTAGAAAATATATATTAATTTTGCTTTTAAATTATGAATATCTATGTATTTTTTGAAAATTGAATTTCTGTAGATGCATGGTTTTATTTCAGTTTTTAATTGTAAAAATTTAAAGAAGAATTTGAGCAACACAGTAGTACAGTCGTTGCTACCCTACTGGCAGGTCACTGGCCAGCAGGGCGTGGTGCCGGCAGCAGACGGTGTCTGCGGTTTCAAACGACTTGGCCATTTTGTGCCGTTTTTCTTGAAAAAAATTGAGTTTCATGATTTCTGCGAATTTTTCTAAAATAATTAATTTTGACAAATTTTAATTTTAGTTAAATTGGATTCTTCTAAATTTAAATTGTGCCTTAAATTTATTTTGAAAAAATAATTTTTAAATAGAAAAAAGATTACACATTCAATGTATGGTTGATATCGATATTTAGTTGTATTATTAGTATGTTATTTTCTGCATTTAATTATGTATTTGGTATTTGATATTGGATATATATTGTTAAATACATGGATATTTATTTGTTTAGCATGTTTATATTTGATATAAATATATTAATTGTTGTTTATTGGATAAACAATGAGAATGATCACAAAGCCATTGACCGGCTACATGGTTTACTTTCATGTTGGGTGAGGCCTGCATGCCTCTTTGTTTTAATTCCTTCTTTCATTTTTAGCCTTCAAATAATAAGGCTTGCTTTCTCCCTTGTTGTGTACTCCCCCCAACTTTTGATTGGAGTTTTCAATTTCAGCTGTAATGAGTGTAGTTAGGAATGTGAGGTTTCATTTATTCTGAATAAATATAAGCTTTCAAGGACATGAAGGCCTAGGCCTGTCGGACGGAGCTCATGACGAAAGAACAAAGAGGAAGGCCCATTATTATTGTGAACGGAAGAAAGCTACACTATTGTTGTGAACAAATGGAATATAATCATGTTTTCCCGTCTCATGAGTCGTGGGGGCGGCAGTTGAGATATTCATTTTGTTGATGGATCAAGCCTAACATTGAGTAGCATGATTGGCTTGGAGTCCTCGTGATTACGTGAAGAAGCGAGACAAAATAACTTGAGTATCTCATTGGATGAGAATGGTATAGGTTACCTTCCATAATGCTTTTTCCTGTGTGAGTCGTAAAAGCGGGGTATGAAGAATTTTGTTTGTGGACTCCAAGCCCACTAGGAAATATTTTCCCGAAAACCCCACTTGACAGTGGTGGGCTTTTTGAAGAAATAGTGAGTCGGGTTAATGATTGAAGATCAAGTCTTAAACTTGATACTAAATATTAAAATAATCTACTAAATTTCTGTTTACATTTGATGTAGTTGTCTAAGAATCCACTAACTACAATTCTTACGGCTAATAGATCTAACGAAACAAACTACAATGATTGGCTGTAAAATCTTAGAATTGTCCTAGATTTTGAGAACCAGAACTATGTTTTGGAAAGGTCGCTTCCTTGGGCCTAGCCGGAAGGGTCCACATGCGCAGAACATTTAACGTTCAAGAAGTGGCAGGAGGAAAGTTGGAAGGTTCGCAGCATCGTACTGGAGTCAATGACTAATGACATGCAGAAACAGTACGATTAGTGTGATGATGTCCAATCAATAATGCTCCGCATGAGCTAGGTTTATGCGGTTCCGGACCAGCATACTAGATATGTTGTGACAAAAGTATTTTTTGGTGCCAAGATGATTGAAGGGTCTTCTATACAGGAGAATGGTGTTAAGATGCTATCCCAAGTGGAGAAGCTCAAGGACCCCAAGGTTGATCTTGAAAACGAGATGTATATTGTTGTGATCCTTCAGTCTCTTCCTTCATCCTTTGACCCGTTTATGGTGAATGATAATATGAATGGACTTGACAAAGACCTTCATGAGTTGATAAACATGGTGGTCCAGTAGCAACGATTGAAAAGTCTGTACCGTCGATAGGGGAGGCTTCTACCTCAGAAGCGAAAGGCAAAGGGGCTGAACAATGGAGGAGGAAGAAAGATAAGAGAGAATCAGCTACTACAAGCGCTCATAGCGCTCCTGTTGCCCAACTGGGCATGGGCAAAGGGAAGAGAAAGGCGGTTCAGTAGTCATGGATTCAAAAAGATGTTTGAATTAATTCCATGAAAAGTGGAAGAGGGAGTTTCCTAAAATCCTCCATAATCAAGTTATAATTTGTTATCTAGCCTTAACATGACTACTATTATACTTCTTGGGTATTGGATACCAGTTGCAAAGCTCATATCTGCAAATGTTTTGTCGGTGGTGAAAAGGAGTAGAAGGCTAAGACAAACAGTCCTGAAACTTAGCAATGGCAGGGCTATTGCTACTGTGGTCACAGGACTTGATAGGCTTAGCTATTCATGGTCCTGATAGGATAAAGTTAATAGGATATAATTATGTAACCTAGCATGATCAAATTTTGTTTTTTCATTGCTGGACAATTTGGATTACATGATTTTGATCAATGATGGTTATTTCATTTGACAAAGAATGATTATTCTTTTTTGCTAGGTTGTTTACGTAATTATTTCAACATTGTCTCATAATTGGATTATGAATACCCAAAACAAATGGTAAAAATCCATAATTAAGATAAACTCACAAATCTGGCGTGCAAAGCTAGGTCACATTTTTCTAGTTAGGATAAGGAAGTTGGTGAATTCAATGAGTCTACAAATAGAGAAGTTGTGTATACAAGCTTGCAAGTCCTTCTTGAGCAAGATAAGGACCAAGAAGTACTTTGTAGGACAAAGTGTGCTTGCCAATGGTATATTGAATTGGATCCAATTAGACATCTATGGGTCATTGAATACACAGAGCCAGAAGGGAGTTCACAAGTCTAAGGATCTTTGGGAGGTTTGAAGAATTAGATCCTTCAATTTAGTGGGGGTTCTTGAAGTATCTGACGAGAATGGTACTCTCACTTAGTGGAGTTCTTCTTTAGAGTGCCACAACTGAAACGGTGCCTATGATAAGGGAGGGATCAAACTTTATTGGACATGGTTTGATTGTTCTTCCATTGAACTACTTGGACCCATGTGGAATGGCAAGCCTGTTTGCACAACGTACTTTAGTATATGCGATGTCCTGAATACATTAAGAGACTAGTGGGAGGCAAACAAACACCTTAATCAAATGTAGCAAACATCACTTGTAATCGAATTATTGCACTAACTCACTGTATTCCAGCCTCCCGAAGGATGACTAGAACACCTAAGTTACCTAATAGGTACAAGTTTCTGAGTTTGACCAGTCAATTGGATTATGATCCAAAGACACAAGGAGAAGCAATGTAGGACATCGGGTTGGATGAATGGCTTGGAACCATGAGTTCAACATAGAGTACAAACTAGATTTGAAACTTCCTGTATCTGGATATTCATCTAGACAAGGTCATGTAGGTATGACTCAGGCCGAGAATGAATTGGAAGGTCAGTGGTAGCTTAGTTGTGTTCCTAGTGTTTTAAGTGTGAACGTCTTACTCATTTGGAATGATGCGAAGATGTTACGAAATATTGAAGCACAAACATTATTCACACAATTTTTCATGAAGGAATTGGATTCCTTCCCTTATCATAAGGTTAAGCTGTCGAAGACTCAGTCTTCGTGGACTGATGAGGACCTTAAAATGATGTTTGACATTACCTATATCTTTTACCATTGACAACATGGATATGTGGTCTAATGCACTAGGCCAAATGTTGTGTGTGCTTTGAGCATAACAATAGATATCGGGAGTGTATCGAGAAGGCACTGCATAACAGTCAAGATTAATCTTTAGTATCTGAATAAGGATTAAAGAAGTGTTCTTGATGCAAGTTAATGGGGAGTTGATTCTGGAAGGTAATGACGATATTAGCTTCAATTATATATGAATGATGACTAGTCACAATTTGAATGTACATTAAGACTTAATGATGATGTGGTGGCTTGGAATGGTTTCAAGCGGGATGCGACAATGATTTTCACCATCGAAGTCAAATGTATAGTGACTTTAATAGTTGCTCAGAAAGTATTTTGGATGAAAAACCACATCGAAGGGTTGAATGTGGAGCCTAGCACGGCCAAGCCAATAGTTACTTGGAGGATAACAACTAGACAATGGCACAAGCAAAAGGGTTGAGATCTCATCACAGATCCAAGAAATATTCTTAGACGCCACCACCAACTCGTAGCAATGGCAAGAGAGGTGACGTGCGGTTGGACCGCATCATTTCAGCAAAAAATATGGTAGATATGTGAGACTGAGCTGGTATCGCAGATTGCTGACTCAAATAGGTCTGAAGGATATGGGCAATTAACTTAAGGTCAAGTGGGAGATTGATAGACTAGGTGACCAAAAAGCTAATTGGATTTGTAGTTTTGGGAACCATTTAGCAACCTTTATGAATGTGATATTATCTTGATGAATGTAGTAAGCATTCATCTGTAGTTCCATGTGTTTGTTATACTATTTACGTTGAATGGTGTTTAACATCACAACAAATGCCACACACCAATTGAATAATCCATGTAGTTTGGCTGCGTGTTGCATGGCAACTATGAAACCAACTTTTGAAGGTTAGTCTAAAATATTCCAAGTCGACGACCTTGAGACTAGGTATCGTGAGTCCTATAGAGAATTGCACTACCTATTGCATTCATTAGATGAGTGCCATGTTTATTGGCGAAATACATGGGATGTCTATGTAATTTCAGTGGATTAATTGGCTAAGTTGTTAACTGATTGAACTGACTCACGGGAATTGTCATATAGAAGTGTTGGGGCTTGATCGGTATAACTTGAATTCCCGGCTCTAATAATACAGGATTAGTCCTTGGACTAGAGGAATCATGGTAGTTGCATGCATATGATGGCTATATCATGGATCTGTCGAAAGATGACCATGTTTTGGATGTGGTCATTATACGCGTTGTCCAGTGTAGTCGTAGTATGTAGTGAAGACGGTTGATTTCAGGATAGAATTCGTCCCCTATCATGACATGATGGATACATCTCCTATGCTCTCTGAGATGGTTTAGATTCTCTAAGTCTATGGGCATAGCTACTTGTCAAATAAGAAATGATTTCCTTTGTCGATAATAGAGTAAACGCATCTCAAGTATTCAGCATAGTTACCTGGTCCAAGATGGTAACCGACCCCCAATTCAATGTCCTAGACTAAGGCCAGGAGATGATCGACGTAAGGATCGTACCTGTATGGAAGTTGAGACTGCAAATCTCCAACGCAAAAATTCACCTAGTCTTTAATGCCATGGACCGTTGCTAGACGATCATCCATGGTAGTGGGCGTTTTCGATTAATGATTAATTGAAAATAATTAATTAAATTAAATATAATTAATTATTTTTGTTGGACACAGTCCCCAAGTCTAGCTAAGGGTGAACCTAAAGTCACACACAAATCACTATGGAATTGGTGGAATTAATTGAGAATTAATTCGAGAAGAAATGAATTAATTTAATTGAATTAAATTAATTCAAGAAGAATATATAAATAATTAGATCATTTACTTAATAATTCATTTGTGGATGACTCAAGAATTAATTATTGGATTTATTAATTTTTTAGTTTAACACTGTTAAATTAAATGGATTAATTTATTAAATTTGAATTAATTAATTGATCGGATCAATTGATTAATGTTTGGTCTTAAATTTATTTAATTGAATTAAATGAATATTTGGACTTAGCATGGGTTAAAACTAATTTAATTAAGTATTGTCCAATGGACTTCAGTTGGGCTTAATTTAATTTGGTTATATCAAGCCCGGAGCATAGTTAAAGTTCAAGCCCATTTGAAGGAGGCTAGAGCAAGTTAAGGAGTTGAAACTCTTCACCATAATGAACATGATGGAGTGTTGTGTGTATAGACTGCCTTGGAGGCGTACTTGGTAGTTAATGAAGTGTGGATTCAGTTGTATGTAATAATACAAAAGTATCCTACCTAACCTAATACATGAGCCAAGAAATTTGCTCTTTCTTCTCTCTCAAATATTCTCCTTTCTATTTTATATTGAATTTGATTCAAATTAGAACATAAAATAATCCAGAAGCATTAAACAATAGTGTTTTATTTGGAGTTGTTTTTCTTCTTGTTCTTTATTCTGTCTAGCAATAAAAAAAGATCTATATATATTCCATAGTGTGGTCTGGACAAATTACAGGTGTTCTAATTTGAATCCTAAAGTGAACGGAAGAGGAAAGAGAAGGAAAAGAATGCATGCTTTTGCTCATCTAAAGAAACAAAATGTAAAGTTTCATGTTTCATCTTCTATGTTTTTGTTTTCTTCTAGCCAAACAAACACTTACTAAATTCGTTCCACGCACCATTCCAAAATAGTAACATCATAAATGGTTGGAACTCTGTTTTGGAACACAATATTAGAATAAGGGACGGTCTTGAGTCAACTATTCTTATATTTATGGCAATGGATGTAAAAAAAATGACAGTTCAAAAATATATTCCAAAATAAGGTACAATTTGGAACGATTTTGGATCACTCATAATCAATTATGCGAAAAATCGTTTCAAATTATTAATTTTATTTAAAAAGTAATGTGTTTCTAAAATCGTTCCAAAACCCCATACACATTCGAACGGTTTTTTTATATTATTTTCTTTAGTATAACTAAGACCATTTCAAATGAAATACAACGGCTATATTTCACAGTCAAAAGAACTGCTCCTAAAGCCGTGTTAAGGATAGTTCCAAAATCTAAATCAAAGGCATTTAATATGTGTTCCTGTAACCGTTCTAAAGACCATTCCAAATTTTTCTATATAAACGTGTTCCTCTCTTTCCATTTAATCTCACTATCTTCTTCCATTCTTCTTATTTTCTCTCTATTTTCTCAACCTCTCTCGAATTTTTTTGATCTCTCACTATGCCGCTAATATTTTTCTACTCTTTTATTCAATCTATCTCGAATTTTTGTTGATATTTGAAGTTATTATGATCAGGTAGTAACTTTAACCCTTTATTTGTCAATTGATTATATTTTTTGTAATTTTATCAATTAAATTTAATATTAAAATAATATATATAAATGTGTGTGTGTGTGTAAGATTCATCATCATGTTAAGATAGTTGAGGAGGTGGATGTATAAGGGGAACCTTCCGAATAGGGCGGGTCTTACTTCAGAGCTTCAAGATGGTGTTGCTACATTTATAGAAAGGGTCAAGTCTCAACATACATATATGAACGGTGAGAAAATTAAGTGTCCTAGTCGGAAGTACAAAAATGAAGTTTTCAAAATCACGGACGAGGTAAATTTCGACTTATTTATGAAAGATTTTATGCCAAACGATTATAATTGCACTTCTTATGGAGAACAGAGGGTGCAGGAGTATTTTGAGGCCATCACTACGGTCGCGTTGCATGACGAGCAAACTCTCATTTCTCATGTTATGGAGGGTACGGGTACGTCTTCGGGTGATGCGGCATAGATAGATTGGGCGTAGAGGATGGTTTTTTATGTCACCGGGCCAGTAGTCTGGTCTTCTAGCTATAACCAGGATGGTGTACCTAATGATGGACGAGGTCGTGTCCTACTGATATGGGGTGTAGTTCATATTATGGTGGGGGCCGATACGATTATGTGCGTAGGCTGGCATTCGATTTCACAATATAGTGCATGCTGCCGAGCAGCCATTGTGGAACGGTTGCACCTAATTTGTATTGGGGGTTGTATCTGAGTTGGTGAATATCAAAGCTGAGGGCCATATTTCTCAGCATAAATATGATCAAAATCGCAATGGGCTGATCACATATTGCCCCGCGACCACACCCTGCTTTAGGAGTATTATAGTACGAAGAAATTGATAAGAGACTTGAGTTTACCTGTTGAGAAGATTGATGCGTTTAAGAATGGTTGCATGCTGTACTACAAGGACGATGCTGATCTGGACTACTGCAAGTTTTTTGGAGAAGCTAGGTACAAGACAACCAGGGAGCGAAACCCTAATCGCAAGAAGATACCGTATATTATTTTTAGAAACCCTCCAATTACTCCTCGCCAGCAAAGGTTTTATACTTTAGAAGCGATAGCCGAGCAAATGACATGGCATGCCAACCATCAGACGGACAAATAATTCATGTACCAGCGTTTGATGCAGAGGTATGGAGGCATTTTGACCTGACATATCCCGAGTTTGCAGTAGAGCCCATAATGTTAGACTGGGATTCTGCACAGATGAGTTCACACCATTCGGGCAGTACGGTCGTACGTACTCATGTTGGCCCATTATACTTACACCATACAATCTCCCACCGGGAATGTGCATGAGTTCTGAGTATATGCTCCTAATGATGGTGATCCTCGATCCTTCCAATCCAAAACATCTCATCGATGTTTAACTGGAGCTGTTGATCGAAGATTTGTAGAATTTGTGGCATGTGGGTGCATTGACACATGATTGTGCAAAGAACGAGATATTTCCAATGCGAGCCGTGTTGATGTGGACTGTGAATGACCTACCCGCTTTTGGGATGGCGTCAGGATGGAGTTCCGCTGGTGTTATGGGTGTCCAGTTTTTATAGAAGACACATGTGCATTCTATCTGCAAAATGGTAGGAAGGCGTGCTACTTTGACTGCCACACATAGTTCCTCCCTCCGGACCATCCGTACCGCAAGAACAAGAAAGAATTCACTAAGAATAGAGTAGAAAAGAGGGTTGCATGGCCTAGATTGATGGGAGAACAGATCTGTGAATATGTTGAAGAGTTTAGACTACAGTTGAAGTGTCGTTGTCACTCCCGGACAGGTACAGTAGTGAGCATGTTGAAAATGTTAAGCTTATTGTTTTCTGCATATAATTGTTTATTGTGATACGTGATATCACGATATTTATGTGATGTTCATTTCTTGTCTAGCATGATTAATTGTTATTTTGTGCTAGAATGAATGTGAATGGATGATCATGGAACCCTAGACCGCATGTATATCTTTTAATTTTTGTTGGGTGGGCTCGTGTGCCCTTGTGATTTTATTTTTTCCCTCCTCCTCAGTTTTAGCCTTGGAATAATAAAGCTTGCATTCTCCCTCCTAATGTACTCCCCCCGATTCTGATCGAGGTTTCTTATTCAATTGTAATGAAAGTAGTATAAGGCATATTTAGGTTGATTTTTATTTTAAGCAAGCCCATGGAGAAGAAAGCCCATGGAGGATGAGGCCCACAGAAAACGCGGCCTATGGAGATATCATAGAACCCATCTATATGTTGAAGGTAATATTACTTTGTAATAGCATAAGGCCAGCTTAGACAAACCATAGACTCATTGCGGGCTCAGTGGGTTGCATAAGTTGGGCCCGTGATGATCCAATCAGGGTATGCTAGGTTTCATTGCATCCGATGCATTCATTTCAATGCTTTAAATATTTGATATTTATGCATGCAATGTTTTATATGTGATGAGGTCTTGGTCAAACAAATCATAATTAACTCTCACTTGGTTGGATCAAGTTGAAGTGTTAGGGCCGAAAATGGACTTGGATCAAAATGGTTTGGTTTGTCCATGGTTTCCATCCGTAATAATGTGGTGAGGAAGCTGCCACTGCCTAAGCGAGTCATTGTACATTTGGACTAAAGGCAAGTTGTACCACTATTGCGAACAAAGGAACACGCTCAATGTTTTCCTGTCTCACGAGTCATGGTGGGCGACATTTTAGGTGTGATTTGATCGATGAGTTGAGCCCAACACTAAACAAATATTAAGCCTAAGAATGGACTTTGATCGAAATGGCATTTCAATCTGTCCTGGCCTTCCATCCATAGCAATAACATGAGTAAGCTAACGCTATTTAAATGTGGTCTCACGAGTCGTGGCACATTTCAAATAGTAGGCAACCAGTATTATTATGATGAATAAAGGAATATGTTCGTTGTTTTACTGTCTCACGAGTCATGGGGGGCGACAGTTGTGGTATGATTTGGTTGATGGGCCGGAGCATGAGTCACTTGGAGTCCTCGTGATCATGTGAAGAGGTGAGGCAAAAGATCTTGGTAATCTCATGGGACGAGAATGGTATCGGATGCCTCCCACGAGGCTTTTGCCGTGTGAATCGTAAAAGAGGGGCATGGCAAATTGGTTTGTGGATCCCATGCCCACTAGGAATGGATTTCCCGAAATCCCACTTGAGAGTGGTGGGATTTTATATAAATAGTGGGAGAAGTTAACGACTAAACACCGAGTCTTAACTCAACTCAATATTGCTATAATCTACTTGTTGTTTCTACTTTACATATCCCGATTTTGCAGTAGAGCCCGTAATGTTAGATTGGGTTTCTGAAAAGATGAGTGCACACCACACGGGCAGTATGGTTGTACGTACTCGTGTTGGCCCGTTATACTTACACCATACAATCTCCCACCGGAAATGTGCATGAATTCTGAGTATATGTTGTTGATGTTGGTGATCCTCGGTCCTAACAATTCAAAATGTCTCATCGATGTTTACCTGGAGCTGTTGATCGAGGATTTGCAGAATTTGTGGCATGTGGGTGCATTGACGCACGATTGTGCGAAAAACAAGACATTCCCAATGCGCGCCGCATTGATGTGGACTGTGAATGACCTACCCACTTTTGGGATGGCGTCGGGATGGAGTTCTGCTGGTGTTATAGGGTGACCAGTTTGTATGAAAGACACGCATGCATTCTATCTGCAAAACGGTAGGAAGGCGTGCTACTTTGACTGCCACACATATCTTTTCCCTCGGACCATCCGTACCGCAAGAACAAGAAAGCATTCACTAAGAATCGAGTAGAAATGATGGTTGCATGGTCAAGATTGACGGGAGAAAAGATCTATCAATATGTTGAAGAGCTTAGCGTTGAAGTGTCGTTGTCACTCCCGGACGGGTACGGTAGTGAGCAAGTTGAAGATGTTAAGCTTATTGTTTTCTGCATATAATTGTTTATCATGATACGGAATATTGAGATATTTATGTGATGCTCATTTCTTGTCTAGCATAATTAATTGTTATTATGTGCTAGAATGAATGTGAATGGATGATCACGGAACCCTAGACCGCATGTATGTCTTTTAATTTTTGTTGGATGGGCTCGTGTGCCCTTGTAATTTTATTCTCTCCCTCCTCCTCGGTTTTAGCCTTGGAAAAATAAGGCTTGCTACCTCCCTCCTAATGTACTCCCTTGATTCTGATCGAGAATTCTTATTCAATTGTGATGAGAGTAGTGTAGGACATTTTTGGTGAGATTTTTATTTTAAGCAAGTCCATGAAGAAGAAAGCCCATTGAGGATGAGGCCCACGGAGAACGCGGCCTATGGAGATATTACAAATCCCATCTATATGTTGAAGGTAATATTATTTTGTAATAGCATAAGGCCACCTTAGACAGACCATAGACTTACCGCGGGCTCAATGGGTCTCATAGGTTGGGCTCGTGATGATCCAACCAGGGTATGTTAGGTTTCATTGCATGTAATGCATTCATTTAAATGCTTTAAATATTTGATATTTATGCAGGCAATATTTTATATGTGATGAGGTTTTGGTCAAACAACTCATAATTAACTCTCAGTTGGTTGGATCAAGTTGAAGTGTTAGGGCCTAAAATGGACTTGAATCAAAATGGCGGGATCTGTCCATGGTTCCATCCATAATAATGTGGTGAGGAAGCTGCCAATACCTAAGTCACGAGTCGTGGTACATTTGGACTAAAGCCAAGCTGCGCCATTAATGCGAACAAAGGAACACACTCAATGTTTCCCTATCTCACGAGTCATGGTGGGCGATAGTTGAGGTGTGATTTGATCGATGAGTTGAGCCCAACATTAAACAAATATGAAGCCCGTTAATAGACTTGGATCGAAATGGCATTTCGATCTGTCCTGGTCTTCCATCTATAGCAATATCATGAGGAAGCTAACGCTATCTAAATGTCATATCACGAGTTGTGGCACATTTCGAATAGTAGGCAAGCTGCATTATTGTGATGAAAAAAGGAATACGCTTGTTGTTTTAGACTGGGTTTGTGCACAGATGAGTTCACACCACACGGGCAGTGCGGTAGTACGTACTCGTGTTGGCCAGTTATACTTACACCATACAATCTCCCACCGGGAATGTGCATGAGTTCTGAGTATATGTTCCAAATGATGGTGATCCCTGGTCCTTCCAATCTAAAACGTCTCATCAATGTTTACCTGGAGCTGTTGATCGAGGATTTGTAGAATTTATCGCATATGGGTGCATTGATGCACGATTGTGCAAAGAATGAGACATTTCCAATGCGCACTGTGATGATGTGGATTGTGAATCGTGTGAATCTTAAAAGCGGGGCATGGAAAATTAGCTTGTGGTATGCCCACTAGAAAAGGATTTCCCGAAACCCCACATGAGAGTGGTGGGATTTTATAGAAATAGTGGGAGAAGTTAACGACTAAACACCGAGTCTTAACTCAACTAAATATTGCTATAATCTACTTGTTGTTTCTACTTTACATTTAGAATGCATGTCTATGATACCGTTTTTTAATTTTCTTTATTTTGAGATTTATTTAAATGGAACACTATCAATTAAATTTGACCGCGAAAATCGGAGGATTGCCTTTGATTTTCAAACCTAGGATTGTGTTATGGAAAAACCACTTCTGTCGGAGTTGCAAAAGGAGTCTTTGCTTAAGGAACGTTTGACGTTCGGGATTAAGGATTAAGGACAATCACAAGGTCCACAGCGTCATACTTGCTTTTGTCATTGATGAGCGGTATGACAGGTTGGACGTTGTTAGTCTAATAAATTCTCTATATAAATCATTCAATGCGGCGTCGAACTGGAATATTAGATATGCACGATAGAAGCATTTTTTAAGCCAAGATGACTGAGGATCGTTTGTACATAAACATGGGGTTGAGATGCTATCTCTTGTGGAAGAGCCAAGATGACTGAAGATGCACATTGATGTGACCCTTCATATCCCTTCATCCCTCCTTTGTCCTATTTGTCATAATCTGTACATGTGCTTGAGGAAACTATTCATGAGTTGATAAAATGGTTGGACCTATACGAGACGATGATTGAAAAATCTTTGCCGGTTGTATTAGATTCGGAGGTTCAAATCTCAAAACCGTAAGGCAAGGGAGTCGGATGCTGAACGAGGAAGAAGGATGAAGCAAAGTCAGCCGCTGCAAGCGGTTTGAGTGCTCCTGTCGCCTTGCTGGGCGAGGATGGAAGGAGAAAGGGTATAACGGTTCTACAGTCAAAATTTACTTATGATATTTTTCATAATAAATTACCAAAGAGCATTGGACGAGGGAGTGTCGTGAACTCCCCTTCACCCAACTATGTCATTTGTTGAGCTAACATGATTACTGTTCTTATTCTCAAGTGTTGGACACTTGCTCTCAAAATGCATTTTTGCAAATGGTTTGTAGAAATCAAAAGGAATAAAATGCTAAGTCAAGTACTGTTAAAGCTAAGGAATGGCTGGGCCATTACTCGAAGGTAATAAGGCTAAGTAAACTTAACTATTAGTATTTATTTTGAAATAGTATACGATTATGTAACCTAGAGTAGTCAAGTCGTTAGTTAGTTGTTGGGAAAATTGGATTACGAGCTTGATCAATATAAGATTATTTTGAGTTTGCTGAGTTATTAAATTGTCGTACTGCATAATTGGATTATGCATGCTCAAAACAAATAACGGATGGTCAAGAACATAACTTATAGAGATGACATGCATGAGCTAAGCCATATCCCTCTAATTAGGATGAGTTGGTTGGTGGATTCGAAGAGCTTAGCAATAGATGATTTGAATTTACTAAATTATGAATCTTTTTTAGAAGGAAGAAAGCCATGAAAGCACTTTGTGGGACAAAGAATGCTTGTAAAAAAGCGATCTATTGGAATTGATAAAACATAGACATTTGTAAGTTACTAAATATGCAAATACCAGTAGAGGGTTCACAAGTCTAAGGACTTCTAAAAAGTTCGGAGAAATTAGATTTGAAGTGAAGAACCAAACTGGTTATGGAGACTAACCCTTCGATTGGATCAAGGTGGTGCTTATTTAGTGGGAGTTCTTGAAGCAATCAAAATGAGAATGAAATTCTCATTCAGTGAAATTTCTCCAAAAGAGACGATGTTGAACTCTCTGGTAAGGAAGAAATCGAGACCTCGATTGGACATGGTTCGATCGGTGCTTCACTGAATCAGTTGAGCCATTTGGAAGTGGACTATCGAAAATCATCCAATTGTAAAACGTGGCATTTTCTTAAGTCGCAATCCAGACACCATATTTCATATGAGTTGGCAAACCTGTATCCGAGGGGTGTAAATGAGTCGAGCTCGACCTTTTTTAGTGAGCTCAAGCTCGAGCTTAGTAATTCTTTTTATTATTATTTGATTAAATCATGGGATCGAATTACCAAATTTTTACATATTTATAAGTGATAAAATAAATTGCATAATGTATACTATGTTATAAATATACCAAAATATAGTATGAAATTTTAATTTATTGTTATAAATATAAAATACTAATCAGTTTAGTAGTAATATAATTAGTAAAATATACCAAAATAATAATTTAGAAATTTTAGAAAAGTATCCATTATCTGAAATAATGCAATCGAAATATGTAAAAATATTCTATTGTTGAGATTAATATATGTTCACAATTTGCAATAATTCATATATTTATAAATGTTATTATTACATTCATCTTACATTGTTGAACAACATGGGTTAATCAAACCATCAAAATTCAGACCAAACAGTTAGATATGATCAAACTTACAGAAAAATACATTTGGTAATGTTTCAGACTTATTGGATACACGGATGTCGAGATATCGTACTCGGAACATAAGAGTAATCATTCAAGATAGTGTATTGTTAAATCAGGCCATGTGATTTTAAATCATACCGTCTGATACGATCCAATGAACACATTCTTATATATATATATATTTAAATTTGGTATGAATCGGGTGCTCGAATTTTAAGATATCGTAATCATTGTATTAAAATTTTTTTATCTCAATATATATATAATATAATAATAATTAAAATAATTAAATCGTTCAACCATAATCATTATTATTATTATTATTATTATTATTATTATTTTTAGATTAATTCATAGGAATCACTAAATTTTGACATAAATTTATAAGTTCTAATAGATTGCATAATACATAGTATGTATCTTGATAGAAATATAAAACTCAGAAATTGATAAAAAAAAATCATAAGTGAGTTACCTGTCAATTGAAAAAAGTATAACGTAGTACAAATATATATTAAAAAATGACATAAAATTTATATCCATCATATTAAATAATAATTTTAATTATTAAAAATGTTATAATTTAGTAAGTTGTTGATTAAATTTATATTTGTGTAAAGATTAAATGTATAAATAAAAGTACTATAGTTTATCATTATCAAAAATAAAATGTATGAAATTGATTAATATTTATTATCTATGATCAATTTTGAGTATAAAATTGATAAAGTATTCAATTTCAAATTAAATATATAAAAATTTTTAAAATAGAAATTTATATAAAAAAATAAAAAATAAAATATGACCTACGAGCCGGCTCGCAAGCTGATGAACAGAGAGTATTGAGCTCGAGCTCAAAATCAAGCCGCCTCGTGAGCTTCGCTAGCCGGCTCCACTCGTCTGCCACCCCTACTGTGTCATACAAAAGTCTTGAGTATGAGGAATGGTCCTGCATACGTGAAAGGACTAGTTGGAGGAAAGTTAGACTCGGAGTCTGATTTATACATGTTCATTATGGAATAATTCAAACATCACTTGTAATCAAAACTTTAACTGACCATGTCTTAGTTCTTCAAAGAATGATAAGAAAGCTCCGGTTACATACGAGTTTCTGAAATCAAACAAGGAGAAGCGATGTAGCACATCGATCTGGATAAATGGCTTGGAGTCATAAAATGCGCTATGGAGTTTAAACTAGGTTTCAACGTCCTACATACTTGTTTTGACGAGATCATGAGGTAAATGACTTGGTCAAGAACAAGGTAGAAGGTTAGTGGGAGCTCAATTATGTTCCAAGTGTTTTAAGTATTAAACGTCTTTGATAATTTGGAATGATAGAAAGATGTTGTGGAAGTCTAAAACACAAAAGTTATTCATAAAATTTTTCATAATAGGAATTTGATTCCTATCTAGGGATAAGTTGTCCAAGATTCAGTTATGGTAGAAAGATGAGGAGTTAGATGTTTGACATCCCTATGTCTTTCCTGTAAGCAGCATGGAATGTTGTTCGGTGCACTAAACCCAATGTTACTTGTGCTTTTAGAGCATAACAATGAATATCGAGTGTGCACCGATGAGGCAACACATAGTTGTTGAGGGACTATCTTTAAAACCCGAATAAGGATCGAGGAAGAGCCCTTGACGCACAAAAATGGAGAGTTGAATCTGGAAGGCTATAACAATAGTAGCTTCCAGGATCATATGAGTAATATTTAATCTCAAAATAAACGTACATTCGAGATTTATGATAATGTGGTAACAATGGAAGGGTTCCAAGTGGAATACCACAAGGAATCTTATCATGAAAATTTGAATGTGTGGCAATTTTAAATGATATATTGAAAAGTGGTTAGGACTGAAAAAACAACACCCGATTGTAGAGTGTGCCACCTAGCATAGCCACACCAGTAGTCACCTTGGTGGATGACAGCTAGGCTATGGCACAAGGTAAAAGGCTCGAGATCTCATCACAAGTCCAAGCAAAAATCTTAGACACCATCATTTACTTGGAGCGATGATAGGAAGATGTAGCGTGCGGTTGAACTGTAAGACATCGGCAGAAACAAAAAGTAGACCCATAAGACCTAGCTGATATCGAAGAATGCTCATAATCAATTTTATCTAAAAAACATGAGTAATTGGCTTTAAAGTCAAGTGGAAGATTGTTGGAATGGGTGACCAAAAGCATATTGGATTAGCGATTTTGAGAACTATTCATGCAATCTTTATTTAAGCAATGTTGTCCTGATGAATGTGATAAGAATTCATCGTTGACACACCTATCTGTTGTACTTACAAAATTACATCAAGCACTGCTTGGACATCATAACAATTGCCCACAGACCACTTTAACAACCGTGCAACAGTTGGACTACGCCTTGGATGGTGGTCATGAAACCAACTGTTTATGATTGTGTCTAAAATGTTCCAAGTCGAAGACCCGAGACTGCGCATCAAGAGTTCGATTGAGACTTGCAATAAAAGTAGCATTCCTTTGATGAGTGTCATGTTTCATCGGCGACAGATATGGGACGTCTATGCGATCTTAATGGGTCGATTAGCTAGGCGTTGGATATACTGAACTGACTCGCGGGATCATCATATGGAAGCTTTGGAGGCTTGGTCTGTATGACTTGAGTTCCCAACTTCAATAGTATGGAAGTAGTCCTCAAACTTGAGGAATCACGGCAGTCACATGCATGGGATCTTGTGCTAGAGGTGATCGTAACTGAGACATGGTCATCATAAGTCTTGTCTAGTGCAGTCAAAGTATGTAGCGAGCAACGTGAGCTCTAAGAAGAGATCCATCCCCTGTCAAAATGTGACAGAGGTATCTCCTATGCACTTGGAGATGTGTCTATGCTTTATAAAGTTGTGGCCATAGTCATGGTCGAATAGAAAGAAGAGCTTCCTATGTCAAGCAATTTGGCGTAACGCGATCTCAAGTATTAAGCATAGACTCCTAGTCCAAGATGGAAACCGACATCCAATTCCATGTCCTAGACTAAGGCCGGGAGACGGTAGACGGATGGACGTACCCATATGGACTCGGGAATCTAAAAGTTCACATGGAAATTCGCCTAGTCTCTAGTGGGACGAGTCTTCAAGGTAGCTTCCAGTATCATCGCCTCGAGGTGAGTTCTTCGTCACCAATCTTCGTCAGTACTTTAGTTCGTATCTATGTATCTTACCCTTCAATCACTAGGTTGTACGGTGTCTCATCGTCGTTGTCCATTTTTCGTAAATTGGAAAATTAATGTTCTTCTTTTTTTGGCTCCTTTTCCGAGGGGTGCAGGAATCATACCCGGAGCCCTCGTTTATGCCGTCCAGTGAGTTATTGGTCGCGAGATTCATTGTTATTTTTTCATACACAGTATAATCGTTCGCGATCTAAAGGTGTATTTTTTTTAAGCCATCAGTTTCTCAGTTGAACATTTCACTACTGTTGTGCCTTATACTCTTTACCGCCATAAAAATTTTACATTGCAACTATTGCTTCCAGAGTGGAGAAGCGACGGAACTAGCAGCTCCAATGTTCTTTGTAAAAATATGCAGTCCATGGAGGAAAATGTTGATTCAGTCATACAAAGTACCTGATGGACAGAATTCAGTTGTAAGGAGATATCTTTCCTTAAAGATAAACTGAAGGATTAGTGTTATCAAGCATCTATCCCAGAAAACATGAGGAGGCTCAGTGGTAAGATCAAACAAACCCCTCTCTGTTGCAATAACAATGATTTTCCAACTATTATAGGAGAGGAGGAAGCAAAAGAGTGTCTCATCCCAAGGAGTTTCAAGGGAACCTTTTCTCGACGAAGATCATGATGGTCCAAGTTAAAAGCCAAATCATGCAAATTTGGATAGAAAATAGGACCAATAAGGGCTTTATCCCAAGGATCTAGACGAACAGATGCAAGATAAGAAGAACCCATAGAAGGAGAACTTTTAGATGGGCCCATACCCAAGACTGCAATTGCTGGACTTGCGGAATACGAGGACATATCTCTCTCGACTACCCGCAGAAACATGGTGAATTGATAAAATCTGATGCCACGGATGACATTCTAGACGCAGTCTACTATAGCATATTTGGTACCCATCTACCAATTCGAAGACCTTCCATCAGACGAAAATGTCTATGAGGAGGAAATAGAGACTGATTCGGATGGATCTTCAATCCAGTCAGAATAATTACAATTAGGGATATAGTCTTCAAACCTCTGGAAGCTTGTTAGGATTCTTTTGAATAATGACGATGTCAAAAAAACTATGAAAAGAATCATGCGACAAGACTCCAACCTCAGCCCATATGATGGATTTAAGATTGAAGGAATTGGGAAAGTCCTAAACCAGATAGGACTGAATTAAATAAAGCATCACACAATCTACAAAGTAAGTTCAGGTAAGTTTGCTATACCAATGGAACTTACTGGTAATGTGATGGAAATGCAACTGATTCCTAAAGAAAAAATTCTTGAAGAACTGAGTAAGCTTAGAGAAGAAGTAGTTGTTACTATGAAATGAATCCACATAGGAACTATTGAAGTAGTAATAAAAGAAACTTTCAAAAAAAGAATCGATTCACAAATACATTTATCTATTAATGGATAGTCGATAACCTAAGAGATGGCTATCTTGGAACAATAATAGGTAATCTGTATGCAGGAAAATTGATGTTTGGCATTAATCCTATGATTGCATACAACCTAGCAGACCAAGATTTCAGTAGAGTCTTAACCCTTCATCAAGATGTTAAAAGGAAAGATCTAATGAAAGAAGGAAATAAATCATATTCTATTACTTATAGAATTGCATATGCCCTTTTCAATACACATCATTTAGATTTATTTCTTAGAAAATAGTATATTGAGATTTCTAGAATTTTCAAGGAATTTTGCCAAGGTGATGACACCATATACAATAAGGATACCTAGAATAGGTGGTGTCAATATCATCATAAAAGATCACATAGTTTTAGATCGAACACATAGCTCTAGAACTGAGTTTGGTAGTAGAATGTCCTTTTTGGAAGATAAGATCATAGGCTAAAAAGGGAAGGAGAAAGAGTTACTAAAAGCTTTAACTCTTCAAGAGATTAGGGTAGATAATGTAAAACTTAGATACCCTAAAGGATGGAGAGAAATACAAGTTATATTTAACCCCACTAAGAAAGAAATTTTTTTCCCTTGTGATGACTTACATCATTTGCAGCAGCCTATTGTTGGTAGACATGAAGACATGTTGGAAATAGCAAGCCATGAAATTCTAGTTGTAGGTGTTGCGAGACGAGAAAATGGGAGTATGGCTTTGGGGTTAAGTTTCATGACAAACCATAAACCATGGGGAAGAAAAGGTAATGGAATGGAATTAACTCTTGATGGTGTTACCTTAATGATTGAATGACGAGTCCCTTTTCTATATACATATTTGTTGCTATGTCGTATGATCAATAAAAGACAGAGTATTTTGCAGCATATATTGATTCAGGATCAAGGATTTGTACCGCAAAACTCGGAGCTTTCCCTAAAGAAGTAAGGAAAACCTTACCCATTAATGTAGGGAGGAATATTATATAGAAAATTCTAATACTCAATAAGGGAATACGAGAAGCCAAGATCATGATTGGAGGAGCATTTGGATTATCCTAGTTTAGGATAAAAACACATCCTATTTACTTTCATGATACAGGTGTCGATATCTTGCTAGATAACAATTTTATTCAAATATTTTCTAGATATATGTAGGATAATCAAAAGAATATGTTAATCTTTACTACTAACTGTGGTAGTGAGATACAGGTGTTGCAAAGGGAAAAGGCATTTAATATGATAATGCTTATAAATTTTGGCAGCAAATGTGGTCATTTCGATGCTAAATTAACTCATCCAAAAATGCAAGATAAGAGGAAATTTGGTAAGGTTTTTTTGTCTTTCAGGCAATAGAGACTCATCGATCGCGATAGCTTCTACAAGAAATTCGAGTAAGAAATTAGGAACCTTAAGGAAGCACTACAACCAATGAAATTGCTAGATATTCGCGAGGAAATCAAGCTTTCTCTTGAGAATGTCAATAGACTTATCCAGAGGAACTTCAATGAAAACCCTCTGGCATGGTGGGATAGGAACAAGATTGAAGCTATTCTGAAAGTTAAGGAAGAATGAAAGTATGAGTACGTTCAATACAAACCTATCCAGATGAACATGGAGGATAAGAAGGATCTGTAGATGCTTATCAAAGAGTATATAGTCTTAGACTCATCAAGCCTAGAGTCTCTAGCTAAAGTAATCCTGAACTTCTAGTTAGAAACCATGATGAGATAAAGTGAAGTAAACCCAGGTTGGTAATTAACTAGCAAGGTATTAATAAAATAATATTAGAGTTTGATGGTTATTACATTCCTAGAAGAGAACAGTTAATTGAATACATTAAAGGTGCAAAAGTGTTTGCAAATCTGGATTCTATCAGATTAAGATGGAGAATGAACCAAGGAAATTTACTACACTCTCCATACCACAGGGACAATATATATGGAATGTGCTTCGAATGGGTTTAGCTAATGAACCCCAGATATTTCAAAAGAAAAAAATGAATAATCTTTATAAAGATTATTCTGAATTCATGTTCATTTACATTGACAACATATTGATTGCATCTAAGAATATTGAAGATCATATTAAACATCTGGAAATTTTTTCTGATGCATAAAACAAAGAAGGATTAGTGAGTTTTGAGAAAAAAGCTAGTATTGCTGTCAATAAAATTGAATTTGTAGAAGTTCTTATTGACGAAATAGAAATTGAGTTACAGGACCATATTATGGAGAAAATTCACAAATTCCTAGAAGTACTCAAGGACAAGAAGCATTTTTAGAGCTTCTTAGGAGTTGTTAATTTTGTAGGAATCTTCATTAAGGGTCTTGCAAGATACAGGAAGGATTTCGAACCACTTTTGAAGGAAACAGAAAGTTCAAAGTGGAAATGGGAAGAATCTATAGGAAAAGGGCTCATGAGCTGAAACAAGTTTACAATAACCAGCCAAAATAGGTTTATAGGGGAAGAACCTTATAGATATACAGGAGGGTTGTTCTCAGAACAACAAGCCAAAATTTGTCACATTAATCAGAATGAATTCTTTGCGGTTCGGAAGGCTTTTGAGAAATGGCCTTTATTTTTACTTGCTAAATAATTTGCTTTAAAGGTTGATAATACTAATGTTAAGGCTTTCTTAAAAAATACATTGGAATAAAAGATAAATAAAGCTCGTATTATCGTATGGCAAGCTGAGTGCCAATATTATTGTTATAATATTGTCGTTATAATATCTCATGAAAATATTCTTGCTGATTTCCTATTGAGAGATAGAGGCATCTGAAGCAAACTCCTTCATGCTGAGACTCAGGCACCTCCGAGAAAACCACGAGGAGCTTCACAAGAACTTCCGGCAACGAGTTGATCTGGACACAATCCAGGTCGGCATAAGGAGTGCCTTATTAGGCGTCCACCACACTATGGAATGATTTACAAGAACCAATTTAGAAGGCATCTCCTTCAGGGATGACTCACGAGTTGAGGAAGCATGACGCTACACATGCCTTTAGAGTACAAAGCTCTAGACCTGTAGTATCGAATTCAAGTACCGTCATGCTTAGACATTCATTCAAAATGTAAATAAAAAAATTAAGTACACCATAATAATATTGTAATTGAGTTAAGACTTGGTCTTTTAGTCATTAACCCCTCCCACTATTTCTACAAAATCCCACCACTCTCAAGTAGAGTTTCGAAAAATCATTTTCTAGTGGGCTTGGGATCCACAAGCACAATTTACCATTCCCTGCTTTTACGATTCACATAGCAAAAGGCTCATGGGAGGTATCTAACACCATTCTTATTCCATGAGATTTCCAAGATATTTGTCTCACCTTTTCACATGATCCTGAGAACTCCAAATGAATCTTGCTACTCGGTGTTTAGCTCGGCCCATCAACGATATCACACCTCAAGTGTCTCCCTTCAGGACTCATGAGACAAGGAAACACTGGGCGTGTTCCATTGTTCACAACAATAATTCAACTTGCCATCTATTCCAAATGTGTCACGCCTCATGAGTTCAAGCCTCCAAGGCTTCCATACGATGATCCTCTCGAGTCAGTTCAGTCAGTTGACCACCTATGTTTTTAGACAAACCTCATCAAGAGCAATCAGCAATACCAGCTAGGTCTTTAGGTCTACCGGAGTTTCTACCGATGTTCTATGGTCCAACCGCATGTCAAATCTTCTTACCTTCTCTCCTAGCAAATGGTGGTGTCTATGAATTTTCTTTGGATCTGTGTTGAGATCTCGGGCCTTTTAGTTGTGCCATAGCCTACTTGTTGAAAGCCTTTATTAATTAATAAGTCCAACTTATTAAATAATAAGGCCAAGCTCAATATAAATTATCTTATTAATTTATCCTTTGGCTTATTCATCAAATGGATCCCTCTCGTTTATAAAATTAATTCCTCATTCCTTCTCGGTAATTTGTGTGTAACTCTTTAGATTCACCTTTAGCTAAACTTGGACTAGCTCAAACACTATTATTAATTAAATATAATTTAATTAATAATTCTTGATCAACCCTTGCCCGTCACCATGGTTAACCCTTTAGTATAGGTCCATGGCACTAGAGACTAGGCGAATTTCCATGTGAGCGTTTAGGCTGTCGAGTCCATATAGGTACGGTCCTTCCATCTACCGTCTCCCGGCCTTAGTCTAGGTCATGGAATTGGGCGTCGGTTCCTGTCTTGGACTAGACGTCTATGCTTAATCCTTAAGATCGAGTTACGCCAAATTGCTCGACATAAGAACCTCTTTTTTCTATTCGACCAATGACAGTGGTCATAGCTTTATAGAGTGTAGACACATCTCCAAGTGGATAGGAGATACCTCTATCACATTTTGACAGGGGATGGATCCTCTTCTTGGAACTCACCGTCCTCTCTACATACTCCGACTGCACTGGATAAGGTTTATGATGATCGTATTTGTGAAACAATCACCTCTAGCACAAAGCCAAGAGACAATCATCATATGCACGTGACTGTCATAATTCCTTAAGTCTGAGGACTACTCCCGTACTATCAAAGTCGGGGACTCGAGTCATACCGACCAAGTCTCTAATATTTCCATATGACGATCCCCAGGAGTCATATCAATCAATTCGACACCTAGCCAATCAACCCATTAAGATTACATAAATATCCCACGTCTGTCGCCAATGAAACAGGAACTCATAAAATGAATGCGACTCTTAATACAAGTCTCAGTAGGACTCTCGATACCCAGTCTCGAGGTCCTCAATTTGAAATATTTCAGACCTAACCCTTTTTAGTTGATTTAATGACCGCCATCTAATGCGCAGTCCACTATTGCATGGTTGTTAAAGTGGTTGTGAGCATCTGTTGTGACATCCAGGTAGTGATTAATGTAATTTGGTAAGCACAATAGTTACGTGTGACGAAGACGAATACTTACCATTTTCGTCGAGACAACATTGCTTAAATAAAGATTGCTTGAATGATTCTCAAAATTTCCAATATAATTGCGTTTTGGCTACCTATTCCAACGGTTGTCATCCTCTAAGGTGACCACTGGCGCGGCCATGCTAGGTAGTACACCCAAGAATTGGGTGTAGTTTTTCAATCCTAACCACTTTCTGATACAACTTCTAAAGTTTCCATACATTCAACTTTCATGATGAAACTCCTTGTGGTACTCTGCTTGAGACCTTTCTAAATTACCACATCATCATAAAGCTTGAATGTATGCTCATTTTAAGACTAACATTATTCCTATGACGTGGAAGCTATTATCGCTATAGCTTTCCAGAATCAACTCCCATTAATGTGCTTCAAAAGCTCTTCTTTAATTCTTGTTCAGGTACTAAAGGTAGCTCTTCAACAATTGTTAATTACCTCGGTTCACACTCGATATATATTATTATGCGTAAAGAATAAGCAACATTGGGCTTGGTGCACCGAATAGCATTCCCATGCTACTTACAGCAAAGACGTAGGGGATGTCAAACATCTAAGCTCCTCATCAGTGTACCATGACTGAGTCTTGGATAGCTTATCCCTATATAAGAATTCATTCCTATATGGAGAATTATATGAACAATATTCGTGTTTTAGAGTTCCACAACATCTTTCTATCGTTGCAAATGATCAAGACATTTTTAACATCTAAACACTAGGAACACAATTGAGGTCCTACTTACCTTTCACCTTGTTCTTGACCAAGTCATGTACCTCATGAACTTGTCAAAACAAGTATTTCAGATACAGGACGTTCGAACTTAGTTTGAACTTCATAGCATATATTATGGTTCAAAGCTATTTATCCGGATCAATATCTTACGTCGCTTCTCCTTATTCAGTTAGATTTAGAATCTCATACCTTTTAGGTAATTGCAACTTTCTTATCGTCCTTCGGACAACTAAAATATACTCAGTGAATATTTGATTACAAATGACGTTTACATTACTCCATAACGAACTTGTACAAATCAGACATATGTAGGACGATTCCTCATACTCATGATCTTTTGTAGGATACAGGCTTGCCAATCCATATCAAATATGGTGTCTGGATCACAACCTTAAAAAAATGCCATGTTTTTCAATTTGACAGTTTTCGAAAGTCCATATCCAAATGGGCCGGATAATTCAGTGAAGCACCGACCAAACATGTCCAATCAAAGTTCAGTTTGTTCCCCACCAGAGATAGTTCAACATCATCATTTCTATAAAGATTTTCAATGAATGAGAATTCCATTCTCATTAAGATACTTCAAGAACTCCCACTCAAGACACACCACCTCGTTCGAATCGAAGGGTTTGACTCATTGACAAGTTTGGTTCTCCACCTCACGTCTAATAACCCAAACTTTCTGAAAACTCTTTAGACGTGTGAACCCTCCACTGGTCTTTGTGTAATTAGTGACCTACAAATGTCTATTTGGATCCAATCTAATAGATCACTTGACAAGTATACTCTGTCCACAAAGTGCTTTCATGAATTTCTTCCTTCTTCTGAAGGATTTATAAGTTAGTAAACTCAAATTATCTATAGCTAAACTCTTTAAATATACCAACCTACTTATCCTAACTAGAGGAATATGGCGTAGCTTATGCATGCCATTATCTATAAGTTTTGTTCTTTTACTATCAATTGAAGCCATTTGTTTTGAACGTACATAAACCAATGGGGTACAACAATTTATAATCAATAGACTCATCGTCAAATAAAAGAAACTTTTATTGATCAAGTTCATACTCCAACTTGTCCAATTGACTAACAAAAACTTAACTATGTTGGGTTTCGTAATTATATACTATCTTAACATGAATACTAATGGCTTAATCCACTTAGTCTTATAGCTTTTGCAGCAATGGTCTAGCCATCGCCTAGCTTTAAGAGTACATGTAGCTTTCTACTGCTTTTTGTTTCTGAAAAATATTTGCCAAAATGTGATTCTGAAGGAATAATCCAATACATGAGGAGTAGAATTAGTAATCATGTTACTCAACAACAAATGCAGCATCTTGGTTGGAAAGGAGTTCACAACATTCCCTATTCCAATGCCCCTTAGCAATTTATGTAAACGTCATGTGTAACTTTTGACTGCCAAACCATTTTCTCATTTCCTTTACCCTCGCCCAGCGAGGCAACAGGAGTGCTCAAAGCGCTTGCAGTGCCTAACTTTGCTTCATCCTTCTTCCTCATTCAGTGTCCGGCACCCTTGCCTTTCGCTCTTAAGGTTGAATCCACCAAATCCAATACTGATGATGCAGATTCTTTAAGCGTTGCATCGTATTGGTCCAACCATACCTATCAACTCATGAATGGTCTTCTCAAGCCCATTTAGAGTTCATGATAACTAGGTCAAAGGAGGGATGACGGGACTAAAGGATTACGTCATTGTACATCTCTTTTGCAAGACCAACGTTGAGGTTGTTGAGCTTCTCCACAAGGGATAGCATCTTGACCCCATATGTACGACCTTCAATCATCTTGGCTTTCAAAAATGCTTTCATCACAGCATATCCAATATGCCGGTTCAGAGGTCTAGCATGTCATTATGTGGAGCATTATCGACCAACAACGTCCAGCATGTCATATTGCTCATTGGTCATGGAAACAAGTATGACGCTGCAGACCTTGTGATAGTCCACATGCCTTAATCCCGAACGTCAAACATTCTTTAGGCAAGAATCCCTTTCGCTAGTCCAATGGAAATGGCAAATTCATACAAGCCAAGTTTCAAAGTTTGAGTTCAATTCTCAAATTTCGCAGTCAGTTTATTGACCGTGTTCCATTAAATAAAATAAATCTCAAAAAAAGCAGATCTTAGACATACATTCAAAACGTAAAGCAAAAAAATAAGTAGATTATTGTAATATCGTTCAAGTTAAGACTTGGTCTTTCAGTCAATAACCCCTCCCACTATTTCTACAAAAACCCACCACTCTCAAGTGGGGTTTCGGCAAATCATTTCCTAGTGGGCTTGATATCCACAAGCACAATTAGCCATGCACCGGTTTTATGATTTACATGGAAAAAGGCTCATGGGAGTTATCCAATACCATTGTCACCCCATGAGATTCTCAATATATCTTGCCTCACCAAGGACTCCAAGCGAGTCATGCTACTTGTTGTTAAGCCCAGCCTATAAACCAAATCACACCTCAATTGTCGCCCCTCACAACTCGTGAGACAGGAAAACAATGAGCATATTCCTTTCTTCATAACAATGATGCAGCTTGTCTCTCTGCCAAATGTGCCATGACTTATGAGACCACACTTAGGTAGTGGCAGCTTCCTCATCACATTGTTATGGATGGAATGCCTGGACAGATCAAAAAACCATTTAGATCCAATTCCACTACGAGCATAATATTTACTTAGTGTCAAGCTCAACCAATTAACCAAATCAAGCTTCAACTATCTCCCTGCATGACTCATGACACAGGAAAATAGTGAGCGTGTTCCTTTTGTTCACAATAATAGTGCAGCTTGCCTCTATTCCAAATGTGCCACGGCACATAAAACCACATTTGGGTAGCGGTAGTTTCGTCACCACATTATTGTGGATGGAAACCTTGGACAGATCAAACCATTTTGTTCCAAGTCCAGTTTAGGCCTAACACTTTATCTTGGTCCAACAAAGTGAGAGTTAAATTTGAGTGTTAACCGAGACCTCATCACATTAATAGTTTGCATGCATAAATAATAAATATTTAAAAGCATTTAAATAATGCATCGCATGCAGTGAAACCTAGCATACCCGTGCTGGATGATCACAAGCTCAACCTATGCGACCCACTGAGCCATAGTAAGTCTAAAGTCTGTCTAGGTATTCTATTACAAATGCAATTTACACATTAACATACTAATTGCCCTTGTAACTCCTCCTTTGGCCTCCTTTCACCGTGGGCCTTCTTCTCCATGGGCTTGCTTAATTTGAAAAATTAAAACCTCAGCAAAAAGCATATCCTAATCTACTCTCGTTACAGTTGAAAGAAACTCCAATCAAAAGTTGGGGGTACATAGTTGGGAAGAAAAGCAAGCCTTATTATTCGAAGGCAAAAAACGAGAGTGGGAGAGAGATAAAATAAAAGGTAACACAAGCCCACCCAACATAAACAAAATAAATAAATACATTCAAACTGTCAAGGGCTCCATGATCATTCACTGTCATCCAACTAGCATAATAATCCAATTAAACATGCTAGACAAAAACTAATACCACCCTTGTATAGTGAGAACCATTATATCCAATATCATAAAAATAATTATATGTAGAAAACACAATTTTAAAATTACAATTAAAAGGATGACCAAAACATGTGCATCCAATGCACAAAAAGATAAACCATATTAATAAAGCAACTTAATTTTAGAAAAAAAAAATTTATTCCAAAATTAAATCAACAAAAATTAATAATTTTCAAAAAAAATTTAGAAACAGGAAAATTCAATTTTTCAGAGAAAGGACGAAAAGATGGCCCAGCCGTCTGGCCCCGGCCTGCAGCCGCACACATTGCAGCAAGTTAATTTTGTCATTTGACCACCTTGTTAACTAACCAACTGAAACTGCATAGGCATCAAACATCTATCGTCGATGAAACACAACACTCATTCAATGAATGCAATATTCAGTGCAACTCTCAGTAGGACTCTCGATGCCTAGTCTCGAGGTCGTCGACTTGGAACGTTTCAGACCAACACTCAAAAGTTGATTTCATAGCCGCCATCTAATGTGCAGCCTACCTACATGGGTTATCAAATAGTCTGTGGGCATCTGTTGTGACGACAAAGCAATGCTTAACGTAATTGGTAAGCGCAACAGACACATGTACCAAAGACGAAAACTTACCATATTCGTCAAGACAATATTACTTAAACAAAAAAATTTTGAATGCTTTCCAAAATCGCCAATTCAATTGGTTTTTTAGTCACCTATTGCAACAGCTTCGACCTAAGAAGCGAAAGGCAAAGGGACCGCATACTGGAGGAGAAAGAAAGGAAAGACAGAATCAGCTACTACAAGCACTCAGAGTACTCCTATAGTTGGGCCACGCATTAGATGGTAGCTAACACCAACTTCTGAGGGTTGGTCTGAAACATTTCAAGTTGAGGACCTTGAGTCCTGCTATCAAGAGTCTTATAGAGACTTATACTAAGTATTGCATTCATTGGATGAGTGTCGTGTTTCATAAGCGATAGATATGGGACTTCTATGCAATTTTAGAGGATTAGTTGACAAGGTTGTTAACTAATTGAACTGACTTGCGGGAATTATCATATGGAAGCCTTGGAGGTTCAGTCTGTATGACCTGAATTCGTAGCTCCAATAATACAGGATTAGACCTTGGACTTATAAAATCATGATAGTCGCATGCATATGATGGCTATATCTTAGATCTGGCAAGAAATGACTGTGTGGTTATAAGTCTTGTCCAGTGTAGTCAATACGTAGTGAGCAAGGTCTATTCCAAGATAGAATCTTTTTCCTATCAGTATAGGATGGATGTATCTCCTATGCGCTTTAAGATGGTTTAAACTCTCGAAACCTATGACCATAACAATTGGTCGAATAGAAAATGGTTTTCTTTGTCGATGAATTGGGTGAACATATCTCAAGTATTCAACATAATTGCCTGGTACAGGATGGGAATAGATGCCCAATTCTACACCCTAGACTAAGGTCGGGAGATGGTCGATGGAAGGATCGTACCTGTGTGGAACTCGAGAGTCAAAATGTTTAGGGCAATATTCACCTAGCCTCTAGTGCCATGGACCATTGCTAGACGGCCACCTGTAGTGACGGGCATTTTCAATTAATGATAAATGAAAATAATTAATTAAATTAGATTTAATTAATTATTTATGTTCGACACAGTGTCCAAGTCTAGCTGAGGGTGAACCTGAAGAATCACACACAAATCACTATGGAATTAGTAGAATTAATTTGGTATTAATTCCAAAATAAACTAGTTAATTTAATTGGATTAAATTAATTCAAGGAGAATATAAATGATTAGATTATGTTCGTATACACTAATCAATAATGTAGTACGATTTCGTTTCTTCCTCGATCTAGCATCTACCTAGCAGTAGATATAGATTTATTTCTGTATGTGTGGTGTGGACAAATTAGAGGAGTTCTAATTTGCATTCTGAAGTGAACGGAAGAGGAATGAAAAGGAAAACAATGCTTCTTGCAGTTCTACATAAGAAAACGAAAAGGTAATATTTCAGTTTAAATTTCTTGAACTTTTTACTTTTCTCCTTTAGCCACACTTTCATGCATGTTTTATTTTTGTCATTATGCATTTGAAAACACCAAATAAAAGAAAATTTAAAGGAAACACCCATTTGATACCGACTTAAATTTCTTTTATTTTACACTTCAGCTACGATCCCGAGCCATATTGATTCTTTCACCACCCCCACCGGCACTGCCATTGCCACAACCAAACCCGGCCATGGACGACCGCATCGGCCAACTAAAGATGATGATGGTTGACATGATGGCCATGATGAGGGGGATGCGGGCCACCTCCTCGACTCTGGGACCATCACAGCCAACCACCTCCAACTGCCCCAATACAGCCTCCGATAGGATCCCCGATGTCGAACAATGATGATATGGACAACGCTGATGAGGAGGGTTTACAATAGGTTTTAATTTTTTTTTAATTTTGTAGACGATTGAAGTGTTATATTAAAATAATATTTCTTTCCTAATTATGCATGTGTCATAATGTTTATTACATTCCACTATTTCATATTTATTCAATTAATTAAATTCATAAATATAACTATTAAAATTTTATTAATTAAATTTATTTATTTATTATAATTTATTAAAATACATAAACTAAATTATTTATTAAAATTTATCATTGATTAAATTATTTTTTAAAATTTGTTATACATATAAATTATATAATTTAATAAAAAATTTATTATAAAAAAAATTAGGAATGCTTTTAGTAATTGTTGAGAAACTGTTACAAATCTAAACAAAAAACCGTCCCTAATAGTAATGCTAAAACAGTTCCAAACACATGTTTCGAAATAAGATTTATCGTTCCTAAAACAGTTACAAGACACTGTTCCAAACAAAAAATTGACCTTAGCTATTACTATTTCAAAAATTGACCTCCAAAACAACACCAATGGCCGTTCCTAAATATATCGCCAATATGAATAAACACAATTATGATGAGGGTGCATTTTATGTTATTTTCGATAGATATTTTGCCATTTTTTTACTACTAAAATGCTCCTAATCAAATGTTATATTGCAGCATTAATTTATTAGGGAAGGATGGGATGAAAAATGAAGAAATGAGTCAAAAATAAAAATAGACAGATTAGAAGGAAAAGTTAGGCGTGCCCAACACCTAACTGGCAGAATCGTGGCTGGAAAAAGAAGGCTCAAAGACTCGAATTTGGCAAGAAATTAAAATTGATTGGGATATCTTTTTTGGTGAAGGGAACTCACGTTTGCTAAAGGAATGTCTTTAGGACTATAGCATTAATTCCTTTAGTGTTTTAGTCTTATTAGGAATTTACCTTTTTTTTAGTCCTAGTGGAATAAAGTAACTAATAGAATATAAATAAGTGATGTAATTCACTATAGAGACATCTTTTGATCTTTTAACCTCTCATTCTTGGAGGATATTCTCTACGTTTTTCTATAATATTTTCTCTTCTTCTTTTATTTGTTTTCTCTTTAGCATGCTAGGCTAGATCTTCTCATTCCAATTAAAGACTCGATGAATGCTTAATTCCTATGCATTGTGAGATCTAATTTATGCTTTCTACTCTCATTCATATTGATATTTGTGTTATTCTCTGCATTTTTATTACAAATAGTCTAATTTATAAATGATAGGGTCGGTTGTTCATTATCAAGAATATTTGCCTAACCAATTGAATTTGCAAATTCGTAATTATTTGTTTAATTCAATGATTAGTGGTAACACAACATAATTGATTATGAACAAGTTCTCGATTATGTTGTGGGGATTGCACAATCTAACTTAAATAAAATCCTAGTAGGAATTTATTGGTTAGAATTGAGCCTTTCTAGTTATTAATGTCGGTAATTAAATCTTGAAGATGTTCCCAAGGTTGTTTACTGATTAGTGATTTAATCAAAGGACGTTCCTTGACTATCGTCAAGGTAAGAAAAGGTGAGGTTGTTGGGTCATATCAATTGTCAGAAATAGTAACTAGAAAGCTAATTGGATTGACAGTTTTGGGAACTATTTAGCAATCTTTATGAATATGATATTATCTTGATGAATGTAGTAAGCATTCATCTGTGGCACCATGTGTTTGTTGTGCTTACTATTTACGTTGAACGGTGTTTTAACGTTATTATAAATACCCACAGACCAATTGAATAACCCACGTAGTTGGGTTGCGCATTGGATGGCAACTATGAAAGCAACTTCTAAGCGTTGGTCTGAAACATTCCAAATCGAAGACCTCAAGACTGGGAATTGAGAGTCCTATAGAAACTTGCACTAAGTATTACATTCATTGGATGCGTGCCGTGTTTCATCGGCAAAAGACATGGAATGTCTATGATCTTTTAGTGGATAGCTGACAAGGTTGTTAACTGACTGAACTGACTCACGGGAATCGACATATGGAAGCCTTGGAGACATGGTCGGTATGACTTGAATTCCCGCCTCTCATAGTACAGAATTAGTCCTTAGACTTGAAGAATCATGGCAGTCGCATGCATATGATGACTATATCTTGAATCTGGCGAGAGATGATTGTGTCTTCAATGTGGTCATTATAAGTCTTTTCTAGTGTAGTAGGATTATGTATAGAGGGCGGTGGATTTCAAGATAAAATTCCTCCCGTATCAGAATATGAAGGATATATCTTCTATGCGCTCTGAGATGATTTAGACTCTCTAAGTGTATGTCCATTGCGATTGGTTGAAGAGGAAATAGTTTCCTTTATCGATCAATAAAGTAAATGCATGTCAAGTACTCAGCATAGTTGCCTGGTAAGAGAATCGACACCAAAGTCCATGCCCTAGACTAAGGCCGGGAGATGGTTGACAGAAAGACCGTACCTGTATGGAACTCGAGAGCCTAAATGTTCACGATATCATTCACCTATCTCTAGTGCCATGTACCATTGCTAGACGACCACCCATGGTAACGGGCGTTTTTTATTAATGGTTAATTGAAAATAATTAATTTAATTTAATTTAATTAATTATTTGTGTTGGACACAATGCCCAAGTCTGCTGAGGATGAACCTAAAGAGTCACACACAAATCACTATGGAATTGAAGGAATTAATTCAAGAAGAAATCAATTAATCTAATTGAATTAAATTAATTCAAGAAGATTATATATAAATGATTGGATTATTTATTTAATAATTCATTTGATGGATGACTCAAGAATTAATTAATTGAATTAATTAGTTTTGGGCTTAACATCTTTAAATTCATTTGATTAATTCATTTAGTTTGGCTTAATTAATCGATTGGATCAATTAATTAGAGTATGGGCTTAGATTTATTCAATTGGATTAAATGAATCTTTCCACTTAGTTGGGATAAAAATAATTTAATTAATTATTATTGAATGGATTTTGGTTGGGATTAATTTAATTTGATTAAATCATGTCGGTCCATACTTGAAGTCCAAGCCCATTTGAGGGAGGTTGAAGCAAGTTAAGAAGGAGTTGAAACTCCTCACCATGATGAACATAGTGGAGTGGTTATTTCGTCATTGTTGAAGGTTCTATGCATGTGTGTCTATAGGTTGCCTTGGAGGCAAACTTGATAGTTATTGAATTTTAAATTTAATTATATGTAATATACAAAACTACACACATATCATGTATAACTAGCACCGAAGCCACAAAATTTGCTCTCTTTTCAGTCCAAAAATGTTCTCCTTTTTGTTCTATATTGAATTGGATTCAATTTAGAAAATAAAATATTCCTAAAGCACTAATCAATAGTGTTAGTTTGGAGTTGTTTTTTCTTCTTGCTCTTTAATGTATCTAGCAATAGAAAAAGAACTATATCTATTTCTTAGTATGTTGTGGACAAATTAGAGGGGTTCTAATTTGGATTCTAAAGTAAACGGGAGAACGTAAAGAGAACAACGCACGTTGCTGCTCAACTATAGAAACAAATGGTAAAGTTTCATTTTTATTTCTATGCTTTTTATTTCATCCTTTAGTCACTTGTCTAGCATGTTTATATGTTGATTATTATGCTTTTGACAAATACCAAATGCTCGGAAATTTCAAAAGAACACCCCTTTGAACCATTTTAAACAATTTTTATTTCACGCTTCCGCTGCATTCTCGGGCCATATTCGATTCTTTCATCAATGACCATAATCAATTTATCTATGATGAATGGTTGCCTTCCTTGCATCTATGATTGACCGTGGAATTCAGCATGATCATGCCTTTACCTGAAATATATCCCTCATATTTACTCCTCTTTGAAAAACTCTTTTCGTCTCTTTTATTTTAAATTTAGATTTTTAATTAAAATCCTCCCCCATCTATTATTCTTATTTTTATTAAAATAAATTAATTTGAAGTCAATCTCTGTGGATTCGACTGTACTCATGGCTTTCACAAGTTTTTAGTAGGAAATATTTTTGATGGATTCGACACCCATCAAACTTTTTTGCACCGTTATCGAGAATTGGTGTCTTTAAATTAGTTTCTTTTTGTTATTTGTTCTTGTTACTTGGTTTTTAATTCCATAATATTCTCGCACAGCTGAACTTGAATTTCATCTCAAGATCGAGAAGACTGCACAAAGACTCCAAAAAAGAAAAGAAGTAACACAAGAGAGAGGTCTCTACCTCTTTCATAACAGAGGCAGATTTCGCACTAGACGTGCCCACGTGTAGCGACTCTGAAGAAAAAGTCATGGCCCAAAATCCAGAATAGATGATCAAAGAGATTACTTCTCTCGACTTAAATCAACAATCTCTTTGCATTGAATACCCTACTTTAGATGTTGATTTTGAACTTAAATCTCTTATTCACTTACTTCCTACTTTTCGTGGCTTTGCATGTGACGACCTACACAAATACCTCAAAGAATTTCATGTGGTGTGTTCTAACAGTAGACCTCAAGGAGTCACCAAAGTGCAAGTCAAGTTAAGAGCCTTTCCATTCTCCATAGGCAATAAAGTAAAACATTGGCTCTATTGCTTACCATCGGGATCTATTGTTAGTTTGAACGAGCTCATGAAATAATTTCTTGTGAACTACTTCCCGGCTTAAAGAACTACAAACATCCAGAAGGAAGTTAGTGAAATATACCAATTTTTTGGTGAAAGTCTCCATGAGCATTGGGGAAGATTCAAACAGTTAGTGGATAGTAGCCCCCATCACCAAATTCCCGACTATCTTTTAATTCAATATTTCTATAAAGGATTGCTTGAGACGAATAGAAGCTTGATGGATGAAGCTAGTAGAGGTGTTTTATATGACAAACCCCCTATTGAAGCACGCAAGCTAATCACAACCATTATGGCTAATAATCAGCAATTCAACAATAGGAATAACAACCGACCACGAAAAGGTAACGGAGTAAGTACTTCAATTGATAAACATTTAGACAAACTTACCTCTCTTGTGGAAAAGTTTATAGTGGGAGGCACTCAACAAGTCAAAGCTTATGGCATCTATACCTTTCTGGGTCCTTTTACCGATGCATGTCCTACACTCCAAGAAGAAACCACCATGCATGTCAATATCGTAAGACGATTCTCGGGACTATCACAAAGGGGAAATGATCCCCTTTTCAATACATACAACCCTAGATGCAGAGACCACCTAATTTGAGATATGACAATCAACCTCAAAATTTCCAAAGACCTCTATGCCAACAACCACCACCACCTCCTCAATCTAACTCCAACCTAGGTACAACTCTTGAGGACATGATGAAAACACTTGATGCTAACACTCAATAGCTAGACTCGTACAAGTATCTAAAATTTAGAATCCTACACTCGTACAAGCATTTAAAATTTGGAGTCCCAAATGAATCAATTGGCATTATCTGTCAATCGTTTGGAATCTCAAGATAAGTTGCCCTTCCACACTATAATTAACCCTAAGCAAAACGTTAGTGCTATTATCTTGTACAGTGATAAAGGGCTACAACTCGAAAATAGCACTAGTCGCAGGCACGCACAACAAGGAAAAGTAGAAGATGAAAATTTCGTTGTGTGTGGGCACGCAAAACAGGCAAACAGAGCATGGAGTTGAAATTTTCCCCCAAAACAAGCTGAAAAACCCAACCACGCCAGCGAGGACAGTCCAAGGTGTTCGTGCCCAAACCTCCCTTCCCGAATAGATTTATCAAGTCCAAAAAGGAGGAAGAGGAGAAGAAGATTCTAGAAACTTTACACAAAATTGAGGTTAATATTCCTTTGCTCGATGCAATTAAATAAATACCTCGCTATGTAAAGTTTCTCAAGGAGTTGTGTACCATCAAATCCAAATTGAGAGGTAATGAAAGGGTAAGTGTGGGAGAAAATGTATCCGCCATTCTTTAAACAAAACTACCTTCTAAATGCAAAGATCCAGGTACGTTTTCTATCCCTTGTAAAATGACAAATATTGGAATAGAAAAGGCCATGTGTGATTTAGGTGCTTCAGTCAATGTTATGCCTCTTACTATCTATGAATCTTTTTAATGTTTGCCCATTGAAAGAAACGGGGTTATTCTTCAACTTGCCGACTGCTCCGTGGTTTACCTAGAAGGAGTTCTTGAGGATGTATTTGTACAAGTCAATGAATTGGTTTTTCTGGCTGATTTTATGTGCTTCATATGATGGGGGATAATTCTCCCAATTTCACATCCATCTTGCTATGAAGGTCATTCCTTTAAACCACTAAAACCAAAATTGATGTTGATGTCAAACTTCTCTCTATGGAATTTGACAATGATGTTGTGAGTTTTAGTACTGGTGCTACCATGCAAAATTCTAATGATGGAATTCTATGTTTCTCATAGATTATATTGACCCTTTGGTGCGAGAAAATGCTATGTTCGATGGTGGGGGAGCATTCAATATGATAATCAACAAAAGTCTCATCTCGAGTCAAATAACTTACAAGAACAAAGTCTTTCGTGAAAACATAAGTTTGAGGAAGAAGTTATCCATGCACCTCCAAGTTCTCCTAAATTCACACCATCACGAGGTGTGGCCAACTCATTTAAGTTGAGGCACAACAACGTCTAGCCAAGGACGTTAAAGAAAACCGCTTCTTGGGAGGCAATCCAAGCATTTTGTTTCTCTTATTTTTCTCATTTTTCTCTCATCTTACTTCTTGTGACTATTGTGGTCACCTAACATTGATTTTTACAGGTCAAGGTGAACATAAAATGACCTTATAGTTATGCGTGCCCACGCCCAATTTAGTTATCTGATCTTTTGGGAGGCACTTTCGTGAAGTCGAGTTAGGCGTGCCCACGCCTAACCCAACCACCTAATATGTTCGGAAGCATTTTTCTTAAGTCGAGTTAGGCATGCCCACGCCCACGCCCAACTCTATCTCCTAATCTGCCATGAGACACTTTTTGCCACGAGCCTAGACTTGAAGGTTGTAACCTCCCGGTTAGCTCCAAGCTTATGCTTGTTGACCCATTTGCACCGAACAAGCTTAACGCCTTTAGGTGTGTCTACAAGGGTCCAAACTTGATTTGAACCCATCAAGTCCATTTTGGATCTCATGGCCTCAAGCCACTAATTTGAATCGATATCCGACATTGCTTCTCCGTACATCTTTGGATCATTTTCTAATTGACTAATCAGTCCTAGGAATCTGTACCTATCAGGTGGTCGTAATTCCTTGGTCGACCTATGAACGATTGGAGCACTATTAGTGGGAACTATAGGCTCAAATGATGTTCCTTTGTTCTACTGAGGTGTCTCACTTGTTTTCTCAAGTAGCACCTCATCGCGTCAGCTATTTGCAGGAAAACCCTTTTCCAAGAACACAACATTTTTTGAGACAAAAACTTTTTGCTCAGATGGATCACCGAAGTAGTTTCCCATAGTTTCTTTCAGATATCCGACAAATCTGCACAGACGAGACCTTGAGTCTAGTTTTGTCTCGCACTAGCCTCTTAACATATGCGGGGCTATCCCATACTCTCAAGTACTTGTAGGACGCAGGCTTCCCATGCCATATCTCATATAGAATTCGAGACACCATCTTAGATGATGCCATGTTAATTAATTTGACCGTCGTCTCAAGAGCGTGACGCCAAAAGGAAGGAGGCAATTCCGTTAAACTCATCATGGATCGAACCATGTCCAAAAGGGTTCGATTCCTCCTTTCAGCCTGATACGATGGCATTTTGTGCTTATGTCATGTGACATGTTGACCTTTTTTGTGACCAAAATACTCCTAATTAAATATTATTTTGCAGCATTAGTCTATTAAGGAAAAATTGAATGAAAAATAAAGAAAAGAACCAAGATGGAAATTTGGACAGATTTGGAGAAATAGCTAAGTGTGCCCACACCTAACTGGCAGATTCTCATCTGCAAAAGAAAAGACTCAAACTCGACTTTTGGCAAAAATTTGGAGTTGATTGGACTACCTTTTTTATGAATGAGGAACACCTTTTGCTGGAGGAGTTTAATTCGGATAATAATTTTGTTTCCTTTAGTCTTTTAGTTCAATTAGGAATCTACCTTTTCAATCCTAGTAGAATTAGGTATCCAGTTAATATGTATATGTGATGTAATTAACTTTGAAGACACTTTTGACTCTTGGGAATTTCAAACCTTGAATTCTTGTCTCTCTATTTTCTGCGCTTTTATGATATTTTCTCACTTTACTATTGATGCGTTCTTTTATGCGCATGTTTAGCTAAATTCTCTCATTCCGATTAAAGACTTGGTGAATGTTTAATTCTTATGTGTGGTGATATCTAATTTATGCTTTGTACTCTCATACACATTGATATTTGTGTTATTCTATATGCTTTTATTACAAATAGTTTGATTTATGAATGATAGGGCACATTGTTCATTATCAAGAGTATTTGCCTAGCCAAATGATTTTGCAAATCCGTAATTGTTTATTTAATTCAATAATTACTGATAACACAACATAACTGCTTATCTAGAAGTTTTTGATTATGTTGTGGGGAATGCATAATCTAACATAAATAAATTCTCGTAGGAATTTATGGGTTAGAATGGATCTTTCTAGTTCTTAATCCTGTCAGTAAATTAAATTTAGAGGGTGTTCCCAACGTTGTTTTCTGATTAGAGATCTACTCAACGGACTTTTCTTGACTATCCACAACGTAAGGAAAGGTGAGGTCGTTAGGTCGTACCAATGGCCATAACCAATTTATCTATTGTGAATGATTTTTCTGTTTGCATCTATGATCGTCCATGGAATTAAGCATGATCTTGTCTTTAACTGGAACACTCTTCTCATATTTACTCCTTTTTTAAATACTCTTTTCTTCTGTTTAATTTTAGATCTAGATTTTTAATCAAAACCCCCTTATTTTTATTTTATTTCTACTCTTGAAGGAATTAATTTAAAACCAATCCCTATGGATACGACCCTGCTCATCACTTTCACAAGTTTTTAATAGGATAATATTTTTTGTGTATTTGACACCCATCACAGCCATGCCATTAAGTTGTGGCGTTCCAGGAGGAGTCCATTGAAAGAGAATTTCAATCTTTTTTAAATAACAAATGAATTCACCATTTAAATACACTCCACCTTGGTCTGACTGGAGGATTTAATTTTATGGCTAGTTTGATTCTCGACTTCAAGTTTGTATTCCTTCAATGTTCCAAAGGCCTCAAACTTGTACCTCATTAGGTAAACATAACCATACCATGAGTGATAATCGGTAAAAGTTATGAAGTATAAGTATCCTCCTTTAGCCGGAGTTGCAAGCGCACTTTGTCCAACAAAAGGCTTCTTGGTCATTTTCCCTTTCAGACAGGATTCGCAAGTTGGTAGGTTGTCCAAATCGTCAACCTCTAGACTCCTTGAGTCTACCAACTTTCTCATCCTATCTTTAGAGATATGGCCTAACCTTGCGTGCCATAACTGTCATGATTATCTAATTTTCATTAGTGTTGGGCAGTTATAATCCAATTAGATTGTTGGAGCCATAATTATGCATTTTCATGATTATCTAATTTTCATTTGTGTTGGGTAATCATAATCCAACTAGATTGTTGGAGAAAAAAGAAGACCATTTACTAATGTACTAAGCAGATGATAATTATTTTCAATCATCAAATAAAAACTATTTTTATTGATCGGAAATGTATAACCATCATTGTTTAAAATAGGAATGCAGATAATATTCTTTATCATGTTCGGTACATAATAACAGCTTTTAATTCTATACGAATATGATCACTAATAACTAAGTCGAGAGATCCCACAGTTTCTGCAATGAAAGCGTTCCCATCGCCTAGCCTTAGAATCTTGTCATCCTTACTTAGCTTTGTGCTTCTTTCCAACACCTGCAAGTTATTGCAGATGTTAGCTCCAAAGCCAGTATCCAATACCCAAGAAGCAGAATTAGTTATCATATTCACTTCAATCACAAACATACCTAGGTTGGAGAGTAGTTGTTGGCACTCCCACTTTCAATGCCGCTTTCCTTGGCAATGCATGCAGACATCAATTGCCTTTGACCGCTCAGAACCATCAACCTTCTCTTTTTGTTTTTTCATTCCCATGGGAGCAGTAGGGGCGCTCGGAGCGCTAGCAGTGGTTGCGATGGCCTTTTTCTTGCCACTTTTCTTCTTCCAACATCCGGCTCTCTCACCTTTCGCTTTGGAGGTTGAAGCCTCTGCGACCAATACCGCCGGCATAGACTTGTAGGTCATCGCCTCATATTGGACCAGCATATTAATGAACTCATGAATACACTTCTTAAGTCCATTCATGTTGTAGTTAATAATAAATGGGTCATAGGACGGAGGAAATAACTGAAGGATCACGTTAGTGTACATGTCATTGTCAAGCCCAACTTTAAGCTTTTCGAGCTTCTCCACTAGGGATAGTATCTTAACCCCATGACTTAGTACAAACGATCCTTTGGCCATCTTGGTCCCGAAGAATGCTTTTGTGGCGGCATATCTAATATGCCTATCGGGAATCGTATAAACTTCCTTCATGCAGAGCATTATTGAGAAAACATCATCCAGCCTATCATATTGCTTTTGGATGTCATTGGACATTGAAGTCAATATGATACTGCGGACCTTGCGATTGTCCTCAAGCTACTTCTGGAATGTGACACATTCTTCATGCAAGGACCCCATCGGCAAGGCCGTTGGGAGTGACTTATTCAATACATAGCCCTGATTCTCGAAATCTAGGACAATCCTCAGGTTTAGCAGCCAGTCCTTGTAGTTCATGCCATTGAATTTATTAGTCTCCATTATCATGGCCAAAGGAATCTTAGACATTTTCTAGACAATAGAAAATCAAACAGAAATCAATGAATGATTGTAATATTATAATTTAGCTTAAAAACTTGGGCTTTAGTCTTTAACTCTCCCCCTATTTCTATGAAAGCCCCCACTCTCAAGTAGGATTTTGGGAATAACATTTTCTAGTGGGCTTGGGATCCACAAGCAAATTTTTCAAGCCCCACTTTTATGATTTACATGGCAAAAGCCTCGTGGGAGGTATCCAATACCATTCTCATCCCATGAGATTCCCAATATCTTTTGCCTCACCTCTTCACATGATTCTGAGGATTCCAAGCAAATCATGTTATTTGGTGTTAGGCCCGACCCATCAACCAAATCACATTTCATTTGTCGCCCCCAACGACTAGTGAGATAGAAAAATGGTAAACATGCCTTTGTTCACAATAATGGTGCACCTTTCCTCTATACCAAATATGCCACGACTCGTGAGACCACACTTGGGTATCAATAGCTTCCTCACCACATTGTTGTGGATGGAAGATTTGGACATATCAAAAGCATTATGATCCAAATTCATTATGGGCCTAATATTAAACTTGGTCCAACCAAGTGAGAGTTGTTTTAAGTTTTAGACCAAGACCTCATCACAAATCAACATTGCATGCATAAATATCAAATATTTAAAGCATTTAAATAAGCACATCGCATGCAATTAAACCTAGCGTACCCCTGTTGGATGATTATGAGCCTAGCGCGACCCACTGAGCCCGCAGTGAATCTATGATTAGTCTAGGGTGCCCCCATGCTATTATATATTGCCCATGAACATGTAGATGGCTTTGTGATATCTCCATGGACCGCCATCTCCGTGGGCCTCCTCTTTCATGGACCTTTTTCTCCATGGACCTTCTTCTGCATAGGCTTGCTTAAAATAAAAAGCCTCACAAAAAATTCTATACTACTCTCATTATAATTTAAAAAGAAACCCCGATCAGAAATCAGGGGGAGTAGATAGCAGGGAGCAAGCAAGCATTATTATTTCAAGGCTAAAAATAAGGAGGAAGGAGAAAATAAATCACAAGGGCACACGGGCCCGCCCACCAAAAAATTAAGCGACATACATGCAGGGCTCCGTGATCATCCATTCACATCTATTGTAGCACATAATAACAATTAATCATGCTAGACAAGAAAATGAATATTCCAAAAATTATCGCCGTATCAAATATTACGACATTCAATTATATGCATTAAACAATAAGTTTAAAATTTTCAACTCAAATAGATGATTAAGCCTCATGCATCTCCTGCATGCATATTAATCAAATTAACTAAAGCAATTTAATTCTAGAAAAAATCTAATTTTCTCCAAAATTAAATCAGCAAAAATTAATATTTATGAGAAAAATTATGGAAATTAAAAAAACTAATTTTTCAGAAAAAGGGAGAAAAAATGGCTCAGCCGTCAGCCATCAATAGCAACAACAGCACAGCGGTTGTACGCACGTGCTGGTTCACTGCCACCACGCGTGCTCGCGCAGTCGCGCTGCCTACAATACCAGTTTTTTTTTTAATTTCCAAACATTAATCTAAAATTAAAATAAAGTATTTTCCCCAGAAAATTCAATTTTCTTAAAATACTTAAATCATTGAAAATTGCAAAAATTAAACAAATTAATTTTCTCACATAATTGTTCAAGAATAAGCAAAAATATATCATTCTTCAAAAGCAATAAAAACATATTGTCGTGCTTATTTACACAAAACCATAGCCCCTACATCGAACCGGGCTCTGATACCACTTCAAAGCACCTCGAAGTGTGAGTGGATTCGGCCCCCGGGAATGCGCAAGCGGAAGTAGTAATAATGAAATGTGTAAATCAAATGAAAACGCAATGAAATCATAATTCCAAGGGGTGTACCCTTGGAGTTCCCGGGCATTCGATGTAGTTAAATAATAAATAACAATACATAAACAGAGCTAATGGTTGAATAAAAAAGAGCAGTACATAAAACATCAATCAAGAATTACCTTTTGATTTATGTTTACGTGGAATCTTCTTCGTTTGACCCGTTCACGCAAGGTTTCAAGGTTGTTTACTAATTAGGGATTTAGTCCATGATTGTCCCTTGCCTATCGACAAGGTAAGAAAATGTGAGGTTGTTAGGTCATACCAATGAACATAACCATTTTTTCTATCATAAATGATTGTCATCCTTGCATCTGTGATCGATCGTGGAATTAATCATGATCCTATCTTGAACTTAAATATTTCTCTCATATTTACACTTCTTTGAAAAACCCTTTTCGCCTCTTTAATTGTGGATGTAGATTTTTAATCAAAATCCCCCCCCCCCCATCTTTTACTTTTATTTTTACTGAAAGAAATTAATTTGAAATCAATCTCTGTGGATTCGACCCTACTCAACGGTTTCACAAGTTTTTAGTACAAAAATATTTTTGGTGGATTCGACACCCATCAAATTTCAAAATTCAAGCATCAATATTACATAGGCCATTCCAAAAATAACCCGAAATAAATTATATTTTCATTCCAAATATTATCCAATGCCTTCCAATTAAAAAAAAAATATATTCAAATACAATATTAGGAACGATCAACATCAATGTTAGAATGATCGTGCTAAATTGGAACGGTCCTTCACCAACCATTCTTAAATATTAGAAACACTGTTGCAGTGACGGTTCATAAACCATTCCAAAATCTTGGTCCAATATAATTTCTTCAATTTCGAACCATTTCAAATGACAAAAAAAAAGTCCCTAAAACCGCTCAAAATTTCGCATTTTTTTTTAATGTAAAGATTATTGAAGTAATAATATGAATATCTTTTCACAATAGGGAACAAACACATGATAGATTCGCATTTTTATATAGTATATATATAGATACAAATATAGATACTGATATAGAGTAGTAACTAAACAATAAAAATGAGAAAAATAATAAAACAATAGAAATTAACCTTAATTCATCTCCTTTTGGTGATATTTTTGGATTTGTAACTTGCGAAACAAAGAAGCTAGAGGAGAATAACTAGATAATACTAAAAGGACAGCGATTTTTATTAGAGAAAAAAAAAGGAGAAAGTGATAGAACTAGAAGAAGGACAAGAAAACCCTACTGAAATTCAAACACTTAAACATATTTTATGTTTTTTTACTTTTATTAAAAATAAACTTTGGGTATCCGATCGGATAATTTGGTTTGTACTTCCCTACTGGAACACCGACCCAAAGTTTTAATTTTGGGCATTGGGTGGAACCAGGATGAAAATACTCAACCCGAATGACCACCTCTAGTCATATTGATTATGCCCAGGGGCTTTCATATGACAACTCTTGCTGGTCAGTTTAGTCAACTTGAAAACGCTTTGTCAAGCACCCGCTAAAATGCATAAAAGTCATATATTTGATGTTGATGAAATGCGACAGATATCATATAAATGCAATGCTCATGCATGTCTCTATATAATACTTAATGCCCTTTCTGAGAGCTTTCACCTTGGAACATTTCTATCCAATCCTTTGAAAGTTGGTTTATAGTCGTTATCAGATGCATGACCCAACCTCATTGATTTACTTGATTTGTAGGTTTTGTCCAGGACATACAATAATAAATGTAATATAAGACACAATAAAAATTGGTCAAAGAACTTATTCTCATCGAACATTATAATTAAAAAAAAATGTCCTCTATAATAAATTATTAGGATACATGATCAAAAAGCCAATTAGATTGGCCTAAATGTAATCTATTCTAAAAATACTCAGTATTATGCAAAATAATTCAGTGAATAAATTGAATATTCACTTAATTGGCTTCTTTACTTCTTGTGCTCATTTTGTATGCCTTTATCTGCCTAAACATCACAACAAAGCCCACATACCACTTTAACAACAATGCAGTTGGACCGCACATTGAATGGCGGTCATGAAATCAATGGCCGAGAGGTTGTTCTTTAAATATTCCAAGTAGAGAACCTCGAGATTGGCCATCGAGTGTCTTATGGAGACTTGCACTAAGAGTCACATTAATTTGATTAGTGTCACATTTCATCGGTGATAGACGAGGTGTGCCTATGCGATCTTAGTGGGTTGATTGGCTAGGTACCGAATCGACTGAACTGACTCGCGGGGATCATCATATGGAAGCCTTGAAAGCTTAGTCAGCATGACTTGGATCCCTACTTCCGCTAGTAGTGGAGTAGTCCTCGAACTTGAGGAATCACGATAGTCACGTGCATATGATGGTTATATCTTGGATGTGTGCGAGAGGTGATTGGGTCACAGACATAATCATCATAAGTTTTGTCCAGTGCAGTTGGAGTATGTAGCATGCATGGTGAGTTCCCAGAAGAGGATCCCTCCCCTATCAGCATATGATGGAGGTATCTCCTATGCACTTTGAGACGCAGTCACGCTTTATAAACTTGTGGCCACAGTAGTTGATTCAATAGGAAAAGAAGTTCCTATGTCGATCAATTAAGCGTAATGCAGTCTTAAGTATTAAAGCATAGAGCTTATATGTTCACACGCTCATTCACCTAGTCTCTAATGCCATGTACCATTGCTAGACGGTCACCTATAGTAACAATCTTACTTGATCAAAGGATTGATGAAGAATTATTAATTAAATTATATTTAATTAATAATAGTGTGGGACACTAGGTGAAGTCTAACTGAAAGGTGAACCTAAAGAGTAACACACAAATCACCGAGAAAGGACAATGAATTAATTTGAAATTAATTCCATAAGCAATTAGATAACTTACAAAAGAGAGATCCATTTGATGGAGAGTCCCAAGAATAAATTAATGGGATAAATTTATATTGCACCGGTCCTTATTATTTAATAAGTTGGATCTATTAATTAATAAAGACAATTTAGGCTTATGTAAATAATTAGATTAAATACATGATGGGCTTAATCAGATGAATTTTTGTTTAAATTGGATTTAATTAAAATTCATTTGGCCTTAAATTTTATTTGATAAAAGTCCGTCAACCCCATTTTTTAGCCCATTGGAAAATTCTGTGGAATGATAAAAATTGACCAACAAATTGTATTTTTGGAAAGTGCAATTTTTATCATTGTTGGGATCCTCTTTATTTGGAATAAAGAGAAAAATATCTTATAGATGAAAAGATTGTATCTAGACACATTCTTATTTATCAATACAAGATATATATATATATTGAATAATTATTTAAAAAATAATCATTACACATTATTACACAACACAAAAAAAGATCCCCCTTCCTTCCCTTAGAACTCGGCGCCCCTCTCTCTCTATTCTCTTGGAGAATTTTCTCTTGTTCTCTTCCAGCAATGAGTTCAAGTAATCCCTATTTCTGGTTTGGTGTGGATGCAATTAAAGGGTTGCTACGTTGGAACCTCCAGTGAATGTTTCGGTTAATTTAACGAAAATGAAAAGGTATATCTTTACTCCTTTTTATTTTTTCATTTTATACCAACAAGTCTCATATGGTTTCATTTACGTTTTTATTTTCATACTACATCGAACACTCGAAAACTCCAAGGGTACACCCCTTGATTCGTTGTTTTTATGCTTTAATTTTTAATTATTGTATGCGTTTCTGTTATCGCTTTCGCTAGCACATTCGTTGGTTGTGCCACGTGATCCTTCATAAATGACATCAATTCCTTAGTTTGTGGATGATCTATTCCAGCAACATCACCCGTCAATTTTTCTCAAAGCACGTTGGAAAGTCACCAAACAATGGAAAAGGAAAAGGAATTCATTGCAATCTCATACATGAGTTTACGTTTTCCTCAATCTTCAACTTCACCACATGGTGGAAGCTGAAATTCATTATTCGGCATTGAAGAAACGCAACACATTTTCACCCAATAAATCAATGGGCATTTAAAGACTGAAACTGCACATGACACGAAAATGGGGAAGTGAGTTGTCCATAAATGAAAGTGCACTTATGTTTTGCCTGTTTGGGTTCCGAAGCCTTGAGTTATAAGGATTTGGTATTGGAAAATGACATACAACTGCCCGACTTATATCAACGCAAACCTCAAATAGGAAACAAATGTGAACGTTGTGAGTTAAGTGATGCATCGGATTGAATTTTTATTTTGAATCCTATTATATATTGTGTTTCATGTGATATACACACCATGTATGTACAAAAGTTTTCTTAAATGTAATAAATGACATATTTTGATGTTGGACAAGACTAAAGTCTTGCAGTATTAATTATGCTTAGATACCTTTTAAACATGCAATTACATATCTGTACCTCTTTCTTAAGGATTTGGATGAAAATGTTAACATCAACAACAAATACATATAAATTTTTAATTTTGTTCCTCGTTCAACATTTTATATAAATTTACACAACATCCTCACGAATTATAAAATTATAAATACACCATTTGAGGTTGTAGTTGTAATTACAACTAATCCCTATTCAGAGACAAAAGTTTACACAGAATACTCCATGAGATATATTACACGAACCCCCTTCAGCGGGTGTACCATATAATTTTACAAAGAATATGTGGTGTTTGTGCATTTTGACCTAATTCTAAGGGGCGGTTTCAACATAATTTACCCTATAATTTATTGACAAAAATAGCCAAGTAGTGGATAAATGTAATATACGTAATGCATATCGGAGTTCAGCCACACCACAATAGTCAAAGGATTTTAATAAAAATTCAAAAATTATCAGGGGACTAACCTGCAAAACAGAGGTTACCACAATGATGCTTAAGTTAGTAACAAATTTACAGAAGAAATAAAAGAAAAACTTGAATGAAAGTGAGAATAATGATTGAATATAATTTTGAGAGTGATAAAAATCATGTGGAGTGCAAAAAGTATGCTAGAAATAGTCTACAAATTATGAGAGAATGAGAGTATGAGTGTGTTAGCTTGTGTTGCCAAATTGACTACACAACACCTAAATTTATAAGCATATACAAAGCAAGATCCAGAAAGTAGTTGAGGTGAATCTAATGTCAACAGATAGCTGCCCGTTTTAGCTATATAACAGAAAAGAATCTCAAGATTTAGACTTATCTATACGAACGTATAATCGTTTAACCAAGACTTGGCAGTCTTCTCGCGTATACAGGGATGCAATTAGTTGCTGACTAAAAAGTCAATTCCCACCGGATCTCTTGGACTTGACTGGAGATTTCTTTATAATGACGTATCTTAAAGGTGTTAGCTAACTGTATGAAGTGGCCTCCCTACTATATGATGACTTAGCTTGCTTGATTAGGCTCATTCTTTAAGCATACAAGGTTTGGAAAAAAAAATAGTTTATTTTCTTTATTCCTTGCTCTTGGCCAACCAGGGCTAGGCCTGGTGGGGCCCACTATCTTGCTCTTGGGCTTTGTGTTTGAGGAGGTATCATCACTCCCCCTACTCCAAGAGTGCAAGACTTGTTGTTGGGCTACTAGTGTAGGAAGAGATAGTCCTGCAAAAATGAGAGATTTTTCTTTGTATTTATTCAACAGGAAAATTCATGTTGGGTTTCTATGGCTTGTGCCTTGTTGTGCTGCTGAGTAAGAATCTTTGTTTGGATTGCTACATCTTATATACACTCGAGGGGTTTTGTTCCTATCTAAAGGTAAGTGAACATTCAAACAAATAAGTAAGAGAAACAAACTTACTTGTGCGCCAAAAATACGCCCTTCGTTATTGACATAGTAGCATTAGGTAGAGTCCTATGAGGGTGGGACTGCTGGGCTGCTCCAAATTTAAGGATGTTTTTCTTTTGGCATTCCGTAAGCCTTTCGAGTAAGTGTTCTTCTTTTTTTTTTTTTCCCTAACTGTGAAGGGTTTGCTTCTCAAGAAGTTTCTCAAATTTTCCTCTGCAGGTTTCAAGTTTTCTTAGAAGTTCTTATAATTAACTTTCGCTCTCTTATTATCTGCATTAGGTAAGGCACCCCTGCTCATAATGTCCTTTTATTTTTGTATCCATGTCGACTGGAAGTGTTGATGAAAAGGCAGTCAAGGAGGTGATCGTCAATTTGGTAGGTTCCTTTAGGGAAGAGGGCTAGAATCCTATTGCCTCTTATTCCGCCTCCCACCATAGAGGTGAGAACAAAAAAGAAGGGAATAATAGGGACAAAAAGGAAAGAAAGAAAGTAGAGGACAGATTAGTGGCAACCGAGGTACAGTTCTTTAGGATTAATCAGTCTTATTTTTCTAAGATTGATGTTGTGAGTATCGGAGAGAGATACGGGATTCTTGCTGATTTTATGATTCAGGTTCCTGCTTCTGATACCCGCCCTTATTTCCCTCTTGAGGGGTTTCTGTGCTTTTACTTAGCCTAGCTAGAGGCTGGTTTGCATTTTCCTACACCCACCCTTTTCCCAGATGTGGTTATTCAACGTCCTATTAAACCAATTGCTGCCTAAGTTCTTTAGCTTGTCGTCTGGATTCTTCATTTTAATGAGAAACCTAAGGGAGGCCCCCTCTACTGCTCATTTCCACTCATTCTTCATGCTCAAGAGAGCAGGTCCTAGTTCGTTCTAGTTCACCTCTCAAGGGGAAGCTCGGTTCCTTCCAACCAAATCCTTTGTGAAGGAGTGGAAGCACCATGACTTTTCCATATCCTTCCACACACCTTCGACCTTCCCTCAAGTGTGATTACAAATCCTCCTGACTAGTTAAAATATTATGCCTGAACTCGCCGTGGTGCTTTCAGAACTTGTTGGATGCTTGAATGATTTTCCTTTTGACCCTCGAAAGTTAGTACATCCTATTATCCTACATTGCTTTAGGTTGAGCCCTAGAGATGCGGGCATAGATCCTACAGCTCATAAACCATCTTGCAACCTTTTGTTTTATTGTTTCCCTATTGCAAAAGAAATTTTAGATAAATGCTCATGTATATTGATACTTGGCTTTGTGTAAGAAAAATGCTTTGAAATTTTTGCTGGACAGGGCCGTGAAGGGGGACAAAACTTCTAGTATCGGCTCTTTTATCAAGCGAACCCTATTGAAAAGTCCTCCCTCACCCCCTACTAGCTCTGCATCTAGTAGAGTTCCTAAAGGCAAGCCCCCTGCTAACCCCCATCCCCACGCCCACCATAAGGGCTAATGGTCAGTCGGGCTCACTTGAACCTCCTACTCCTCGACCTATGACACGTGCAGAAACTCCTTCTTGATTGGGCTCTGAGTGAGGGACATTCCTTGCTACCGAAAGAACGTCGGGCTAGCTACCGAACTTCTAAAGGGAGTTAAGCCACCTCTAAGATAGGATACATGGTCAACTTTCATAGAGCACAGGTTTTTGATATGTTTGCCTCCTCTCTGAATAAGGTAACCAGTCAACACCAAAAATGATTATGTTTCTAAATTATATGAAATGAAGTGATAGTTTAACCTGATTAAATGTTTGTATGCAAGTAATTGTGTTGGTGGGTGGCCTACCCAATCGGATTAAGTAAGACAATTGGGTAGGACAACCCACTATTTAAAGAGTCTTCCAAAAGGATAGTGGAGCTAGAAATGGTGCATCGCCAATTATACGAATTGGTGAATAAAAGTGAACTGCCCATGCTGAGGATGCTTCAAGCATCCCTTGAGGGAGGAAGTAACAAACCTTCATGTTCGAATGGAACAGGCTATTCTACAGCAAGAGCAGATAAGGAAGGAGGTGATCCACAACTACCCAAAGATCGAGGAAGAAAAAGACATGCTTGAGGGTCTATGCTTGAGTTGTTTGGTGGAATACAAGAAGTCCCTGGAGTTTCAGAACCTACTAGTCGATCACACTTTGAAATATTATTCTCACGGGTTTCAAGCCTATGTACAATGGTTCTCAGCCGCAGGTTACCCTCCAGAAGGTGTAGCTGCCTCCTTCTTAGATGAGAATGCTAGACTTGTCAATGCTCCTAGATAGATGATCAGGGTCCACTTGAGGTCCTAGAAAGCTAATCTGCTAGTAGGATGCTATGGTGCTAGACCTCACAGGCCACGTGGTAAAAGATGTGGCTCGTCTTCAAATTGCCCCTCCTACTGCAACTGGTGAAGAGAAATACTCTCCCTTCTACTGGTAAGTGTGCATGTCCTTTTTTCTTCAAGAAAAACTTCTATTTCTAACAAATATTGGTACCTCCTCAGTGAGGTTTTGGAAGTTCTTGAATGTGGGCTTGAGTATTTTTTATTTATGCTGCCACATAGATATCTTTGATTCTATTTTCTTCCCTTCTTCTTTCTATGGATGATTTAACTTTCTACTCCATTTTTGTTGAAATGTTGCTTGGGCTATGAATGGATTTGTTCCTAGCAAACTCCTTTCTCCTGTATGATAGAATAATAAAGTATCAAGAATATATGACAGGATATGTATATCTTCTCCTGCAGGATAAAATACAAAAATGTTGGGAGTATCCTAGTGTTAGAATTGTGATATCCCAGTTATCCCCTACAAATGATTAGTGATGGAAAGGATGGAAACCTATGGCTCTTGTAACAATAAGTCTTAAGTGATACTTCCTTTAGGTATTAAATAGGACATTCCCTTGATACATGCTTCCCACAAGAGAAAATGCTTTGTCAAACTTACGATAATTCTCACAGATATTTACTAATTCAAGTAGGGATATATTTGCAAGAGCAAGATAACTAGCTTAACCTAAAAAAGTAATGGTTAAGAATGTTAACGCTTTCTGCTTGAGCAGATGGGTCATCTTCATCCTGTTGTCAATAAGGCGACTGATGCTTGCTCCAGGACTTTCTTCTTGCGTTAAAGTATGCACTTTCTTAGCGAGTAGAGTGGTATATAATAACTTTTTGAAATAGGAAATAACTACAAAGTACTAATATAAGTAGGAGAGTAACAAACACGTATACATAAATCTAGTAAAAACCTAGTAAATGTGCCTGCTAAAGGAAAATTTAGGGCTCATAGCCTACAAAATGAACCAAAATGCGCCCACTAAGGGTGGTTTATCAGGATCAGCAAGAATGCATGTGCCAACTGAGGGCGGCTGATTACAACTCCTAATCAGCAAGAATGCATGCAATAGCTGAGGGCGGCGTATTAGGCCTTGAAGACAGCAAGAATGCATGTGTCAACTGAGGGCGGCTTTATTAAACTGGCAAAGTTCTCAACCTGTCCGTAATACATATAGAACACGTGGAATAAGATATGTTCTTATTCTGGCAGAGAAAAACATAGCATGTAAAGTAGCAATATTATGAGTAAGAGCAAGGTTAGAGTAAAACACCCTAAGGTCATAGGCATTCCATGTTCGAGAGAGGTTTTTGCCATTGGTGTCTTCTAGCTCATATGCTCCAAACGTAATGGTTCGAGTTATCTTGTAAGGCTCCTCCTAGTTGGGGACTAGCTTTCCTACTACTTTGAGAGCACTCGCTCATCTTAGCACGAGATGTCGCACATGGAATTCTCTCATTCTCACTCTTCTATTGTAGGCATTCTCACTCTTCTGTTGTAGGCATTCACCACCTTCT
>NC_026154.1:8518616-8576910 GCF_000512975.1 Sesamum indicum
GTTTTATAATCTTCTTAGACTTCATCTATTAAATGAAAGTTGCCATGTAGTAAGACATTGTTACCTCCTAGTTCCTAATGTTGGACTAAGAAGGTTTCCAACCCTGCTTCACCAGGGATAACGGCCTCTAAATAGTACACCAGATTGAAAAGGAGTTTCCCCTATGGTCGTCCTAGGTGGTCCTATAGGGCCATAGCATGCCAGTAGACATCAACCCACTGCCCTCCTGCCAGCTCGAGCTTGGTTTTGATGTCTTGTACAAATTTTTAGTTTGTGACCTCCACTTGCGCGTTAGCTTGGGGATAGGCCACTGAGGTAAATCATTGTTGGATGCCCAAGTCAACATACCAGTCTTGAGTTTTTCAGCCAAACTAACAGCCATTATTAGAAATAATTCTACGAGGGCAGGGTTACATGCAAATTATATTTTTCCAAAGGAATTTGTGTGCTTCGTTCTCTATGATCTCGCTAGGGGCTAGGCCTTTACCCACTTCCTGAAGTAGCCCACTACTATCATCAGAATTTTTTGTTGTCCTTGTGTTGCTGGGAAAGGACCTACTATGTCCATTCCCCACTTAGCGAATGGGTAAGGTGTTGAAAGTGCTTTGAAAGGTTCCGCAGGCACATGGATGAGCGAGGCAACTTGTAACATTACTCACACTTCCTTATCCAATCAGTTGTGTCCTTTTTAAGAGTGGCTAGAAATATCTAGCTCGCAGGATATGGCCTTCAAGGGCCATCCCACTTGTATGCGACCTACAAGATCCTTCATGTACTTCCTATAGCATGGTTCTGCCCTCCTCTACTAATAGGCATTGGAGGTAGGGCTAAGAGAAACAATGCTTGTAGAGTATTCCTCCTAGCAAGCTAAATTAGGCTGCCTCATTTCCGGCAGTAGGAAGAGTTCCTTGCCATAGGTAATCAAGGAGGGATTTCCTCCAATATGTGTAATCTGCAATATACTCATATTAACATCAATATGAGTTTTAGCGAGTGTTCTTATAGTTATAGTACGGGTATTGCAGTCGGCTAGAGAGCTAACCAGGCGAGCAAGGTAGTTTGCCTTGGTCTTCTCTATACGAGGAATTTGAGTCTGCTACAAAATTTTGAGTCTGCTCTTGAGTTAGCTAATTTCTTGGAGGTACTCCTTTATTCTATCTTTCTGTATATCATATATGTCATCCACCTGGTTGGTTCTCAGTTGCGAATTGGAGTAAGCAGGGGCTCATATTTGGCTTCGTTATTTGAGGCTTTGAATTTGGATCTCAAAGGAAACTTTAGCGGATCCCCTTCTAGGCTACTCAGCACGACTCCTGCTCCACTGCCAGAATAGGTGGGGAGCCATCCACATGTAGTAGCCATTTTCCTTCATCTTTCTCAACTGGTGTTGCCTTGGCTGTGAGTTCAACAAGTGCTTGAGCCTTGATGGCCATCCTAAACTGGTAGAAAATTTCATACTTACTAAGTTCTATAACCCATTTGATCATCCTACCTAAAGTCTCAACTTTCGCCAGTGTTTGTAGTAAAGGGCGTTTGTGCTCACAATAATAAATGTGATATAAAATAAGAGCTTAATTTCCTTGTAGTTATTACTAGAGCAAAAGTTAATTTTTATACCTCAGGGTAACATTGCTCAATGCCATTTAATTCCTTACTAACATAGTAAATGGGCTTCTAAGTCCCATCCTCCTTCTTAATTAGCATGGAGCTCACTGTGTATTGCCCTACAAATAGGTAGAGGTATAATAGCTCACTAGGTGTAAGGGTAGTTCAGGTAGGCCTTCAAATCCCTAAAGGTTTGCTAACAGGTCTCATCCCATGTGAAGTCTTTGGTCTCTCTCAACGCCCTAAAGCAGGGTAATTGCAGAGCGGGATATGAACTTACTAAGAGTTGCTATGTGGCCAGCTAATTTCTGCACCTCATTGAGACTGACAGAAGGTTTCATCTCCAATATTGCTCATATTTTGTTTGAGGAATCATCCATATTGAACTCCAAAGCGGCATTTAATCGGGTTCAGCTTCATGTGGTACTTCCTTCGTATCCTCAATGTCTACAAAGATCGGTGATATGGTGGTCAGCTCGTGGGCTCTTGACCAACATGTCATCGATGGGCACCTCCATATTGTGTCCGAGTTGTTCTCAAAACATGCGATCTACCGACCATTGATAGGTAGCAGCTGCATTTTAAGCATGTAGGGAATCACAATATAGCAATATGTGCCCCCCAACATAATGAACCTTACTCACTTCTGGTCATCAGGGTTAAGCATAATCTGGTTATAACCTTGCAATGCATCAATTAAACTCAACATTTCTTGACCGAAGGTGGAATCCACTAGCTGGTCTATGTGAGGAAGAACATGAAAGTCTTTAGCACATCCTTTATTAATATCTCTAAGATCTACACACATGCGCCATTTTTTACCTGGCTTGGGGAAAAGTATGACATTTGAAAACCACTCAAAAAATTGAATCTCCTTAATGTGTGCTCAGCAAGGAGCTTATTTACCTATTCCAAGATGACCTTGTCTCCCTCAGGATCAAAGTCTCTTCTTCTGCTTCACAGGAGGGAATGAGGGGTCTAAGTTCAAAATATGCACTGCAAAATATAAGGATTAATTCCAATCAAGTCATGGACAGAACATGCAAAAATATCCATATTTTCCTACTAGAAAATGGTTAGTTGCCTTGCTAGCTTAGGGGTGAGCTAAGGGCTGATCCTGCTAGTCTTGTCTGACTATCCTAGGACCAACTGGATACTCAGTAGCTCCTTTGCGGGCTGCACACGGGCAGGAACCTCATTTTTCTGCTCTTCAAGTTGGGTAAGTTTCTTACCTTTCTCCCGGCTGGGCTGAGCAAGGTCTGTGTCAATATCTTTTCTACCGCTTTCTTTCACAGATTAAACGTAGCATTCTCTTCTTGTGTATTAATTGTCTTCACCTACCATACTCATCATCTGCGTAGAACATCATTTCATGTTGTAGGTGGATATTGCTACCTGGAAAGCATTTAGAGTAGGTTGCCCTACAAAGAGAGATATGGGAAGTTATATTTGTCTCGGGGGTGCATTGCTTCTTCTGCAAAACCATATAAAGAGGTGTATACCGGCTCCAATGAGGTATTATCGTGTTCCATCTGCTAGTAAGCTTCCAAACTAGGATATCTGCAAAACTGCCAAAATCCACAAACTACGTTGAACATTGTAGTGGGGTGAAAACAACAATAGCATCATTATGAAGTAAGTAAACTCCTTATGTGTCAGTAGGTTCAAAGTGGATCGTAGGATCACCTACTGGTGCTTTACAATCAATTTCATAGACTGCTTTGACAACATGAGCATGCACCAGTCTGGTTCTCCTAGAGTCCCTATTAGTAGGTCCTCTTGCTATCATGTGGATTACACATTTTGTGGGGGTGTTTTCTCGGCTATTCTCCTCGCCAGGAGTATTCTCCCTTTTCTGCACCATTCTAGGGGAATTAGCAGTCGCTCCTCGCTTCTACAAATGCCTTAATGGCTGGAGTGCTCCTCCCTTTGCTCACATCGTCGATCTTTATCCACGTAATCTTTAAGGTAGCCGAATTGAATTACTTGTTCTATCTCCTATCTCAGCTGGCAATTCATGTTGGTATCGTGCCCATACTCCTCGTGGTACCTACAAAAATACTTAGATTTAGAAAGTTGGGGTCCTTCTTCAGAACCCTTAGGCCACTATAGAGTATCGAGCCAGTCTAAGAATTCATGATTGGCTAGTAATGAGCGGGGTGTAATGCTCATTCTTTGGATCGAGGGAGTTGAATCATTCTGTAGACTCCCCTCTACTCCTATAAGAGGGTCCTTCATCATCCTTCATTCTGTAACGTTGGCTACCTTTTTTTGTCAATTGGGCATCTTCTAAATTCATATATCGCTACCCTCAAGCTAGTAGGTTATACAAGTCGGAAATAGGCTTCTTAGCTATGATTCCAACATTGGTTCCTCACAAAGCCCCTGCGTGATAGCGCTAATTAATACTGTTGGGTGCATAGTTGGGACTTCCAAGATGGCCTCGATGCGTTTTTGATATACGCCCAATGTCTCCTTCTCCTCTAGTTTCAACCCAAAGAGGCTGATGGTCGATTTCTGGCACTTCTTGCTACTAGAAAACTGTATGGGAAAAGGGGCTAAAATCTACAAAAGATCTAACTGATCTAGATGGAAGCTCATTAAACCATTGTTGAGCAAAATCAGTTAGCTTAGTAAGAAATATGCAATACTTAATACAATCAGTATACCTATGCCGTAGTGCTGCATTTTCAAACTTTTGGATATGTTCAACAAGGTCAGTTGTTCCATTCTAAGCGGGTAGGTGCAAGGGAGCCTTGAAATGAGCAAGGAGCTCCTCGACCATGATTTTCGTACTAAAGGGAATACCCTGCTCCAAGAGCGGGTCTTCTTTCCTTACCTCTTGGTAGAATTCTATCATTCTTTTCATGAGAGTGCCAGCTCTCAAGAGGTTCCAGGGTAGTTATCTCCTTGTTGGTGGGCCCAACATGTACAGGCATTTCCTGTTGGAAATAGTGGAAACTTAGTCATTAATTCGTTGGTAATTAGGTGCCTCGCTCTTTTCATATCAGGAGGATTGTCCAGCTCCACTAGCTTGGAAGTCGGAGCATTCTATTTATGGTCTCCACTATAAACTGTCAGAGCTACTCATTAAGAAATAGGTTGATGACGGCAGTTAGGGCTAGTGGATCAAAAGATGGAGCGGGGACATGTAGTTCCCCTATTGCTTCGGTTAGAGGTGGAAAAGCAGAGACTATTGATGCCATTTCTCAAGTCAAAAGCATTCCCACAAATGGCACCAATGGTGCATACAGGAATTCAGCAACACCTCAATGGTCGAAGGACTTCAATGAAAATTCTAAGATCATTGCAGGGGTTACCTACAAAATAGAGATTATCACTCTGACGCATAACTCAATAACGAATTTACTGAAGAAATAAAAGAAAAACTTGAACCAATGTGAGAATAATGACTAAAATAACTTTGCGAGTGGCGAAAATTGTGCAGAGTGCAAAATGTGTGTTGGAAATCAAGATAGAATGAGTATGAAAGTGTTAGCTTGTGTGACCAAAATGACTGCATAATGCCTCATTTTATGAGTATCTGTAGAGCAAGATCTAGGAGGCAGTTAGGTTAAATTCCGTGTCGATGGAGTGCTCCACATGTTAGCTACATAATAGAAAAGGAATATCATAATATGGACTTATCTAGATTAAGATATGACCATTTGACCAAGCCTTTCCTAGTCTTCCCGCCTATTTAGGGATGTAGTTTCTTACTGCTAAAGAGTCAATTTCAGTCGGCTCTTTTGGAGTAAGAAACTGCTAAAGAGTCAATTTCAGTCGGCTCTTTTGGAGTTAACTGGAGATTTTTTTACTATGACATTTCTTAATGTGTTAGCCACCTGTATAATGTGGTCTCCCTATTGTATGGTGATAGCTTACTGGATTGGGCTCATTCTTTGGGCCTACCAAGTTAGAAAATGAAACAGTTTATTGGGTTTATACCTTAATCTTGGTCCAATAGAGCTTGGCTTGCTGGACACCCGTGGTAAGGCCTACTACCTACCTCTTGGGCTTTGAGAAAAAATATTTAAGAAGGTATCAATATGTAAATACGAAAAAGTGTAATTATAAGAAACTATTGTTCTCAAATTATTGTCATTAGATAAAAAGCATCTTTGATGAATGAAAAATCGACCATATTGATAATAATTTATATGGATTGTTGAATGAGGCGTAGAATTAGAATGGCCTCAGCATTTTTTCTCCAAACCCTAACAGAAGGGATACTGTTATAAATAGAGAATTTTCAGAAGGGGCATAAGTGTAATTTCTAAAATTTTTGAAAAATAATATAATTTTCTATGTTTAGAGGACGTCTACGTGTAATTAAGTGTGGAAGGCTAGAGTAATTAGCGTTGGTTAGTAAAATATACATTGATCAAAATAACCTAAGCGTATATATTCTTATTCATAATCATATCTTTCTTATATTTTCTATCAATAATATAATATACATATTGAAAATACCCCTTCAATTTATTGGGCCAAACACACAAATTAGGCATACTAATCTAGCCAACTAGCTCAGCAGTAGAATCGATAAGGGCCCACCAACAGGACAAATAAAGCCCATCAGTAGGAAAGAAAGGCCCACAAGCTTACCTACTACTTTACTAAACTGGAAATTCCAAGAAATGAGCCCATTTCATCAGGACATATCACTATACAACTTGGAGGACACGTCATATAGCTTTCCAACACCTTTGTGCACCTCACCCTAAAACATCTCAAAGTGGTTTCAGGTAAATCAGTGATAAACGAACTAGAAAATCTAGAAATAACTAACTCCCGGATATTTAGGCAGATTTGGCAGGTTTTAGTTCAGCTAACATATCTCAGCCAATACTTATTATCCAAGTCACCAACGATTTATTGCGGATGACAGCTAACTCAATGAGCTTTCCAATGGCATATGGCACTTAGTAACTCTCTCTCTCCGATTTAATGTATTTTTGGGATTTAATACAATTTACCCTTCTATGATATTGAAAATGAGTAATTACCTCCCTATAAAAAATAAATAGCAATTTACCACTTGTATTTTAAAAAATGAGTAAATTACCTCCCAATAAGAAATAAACAACAATTTATCACTTGTGTTTTAAAGAAAGAGTAAATTACCTCCTTATATTACATGGGTCAGTCAGGAGCCGAATAAATGACTCACATGACAACTCAGTAAATAACACAAAGACAAACAAAAATCGCGTAGCTGTAAAACGCGACTTCTATCCTGCTTCAAATACTAAAGAACCAGCAACGTCATCATCTTCCCAAACATCTCCCTGTGGATGTTCTGCAGCATAAATGGCGAGCTTCAACTCCAAAGCTGGAACATTCTCAATAGCCCCCCAACAACTGTGACAAGGATTCAAAGAAACCAGACCCAAGTTGGCAAGTAAGAAAGCGAAGGTTTCCAGACCCAAGTTAGTCGCACATTTGTAATGAGAACTTCAAGACAATACAATATAGTGATAATTATTATTTATTGTCACTAGATCGTCACTGTACATGTAAATAATTATATTTAGTGACAACTTTATGCACATATTTTTGTCACTAATTCTTATTAATAATAATTTTTTAAAAAATAATAGTAATTATTAGGATCATGAATTTCATTATTGTGACAAATTAAAATATTCTTACCTCAAATAGGAAAAAAATGCAATTGAGTCCTATAAAGCAGGGAGTTGGAAATTCTGGTCCTATTCAAATTAAAATTGGCATTTTAGTGTTGTAACTTTAAAGAATTTGGAAATTTTTGTCCTTTATCCGACTGATTTTGCCTGAAAATTCCACGCTGACGGCCGTCTCACCATATAAATTAAGACTTTTGGTGAATTTGATGATGTAGAAGTTCGAGTTGTAATTTTTATATTGCAACCTTGGTCCTTCATCTTTAAGGGGCTAACAATTTTTTTCCTCTAACTTAAATGTAGCGTTTAGTTATCTAACTTGATATTTGGATATTATAGCACTAAATCTTGACTTGTATTAAGAAAAAAATTGGGGCTATATATGTAAATCTATTTCGGATGATCAAAATGGTAGAGATAAAAATATGTGGTACTTTTGTTGAAAGACAGTAAAGAAATGAAGATATATATTTGCAAAAAGAATTATCTTTATATTCTGCATTCTTTTTGCAAAAGTATTTCTATTTTAACCCAATTACTATAATAGCACACAAATAAAAGAAGAGAGAGAGAGAGAGTTGAACTTCATTCATATTTAATATTTAAAAACATCCTCGTGGGATAACAATTTTTCATGGCCTCTAATTGTTCCAATTATATTTTTTGATGAACGAACTTGGAGTATTTTGCTCTGAAAAATAAATTCCATCACTTTTTGCCACCCAATAGTGCTGATCGCTTCCAGGTCTCACCCATGTTTGTTTATAAGCGTCAAAAGCTTGATTCTTAGAACCCCACCAGAGATGACAAAAATACAAAGTTTTCGAGATGACATCATCACAAAAACTCCAATGATAATCTTGGTTTGTGGAAAGCGTATGATATCCCAAGTCATCGTCTTTGGAAGCACAATGCAGTTTCAACGGCGCAGAATTCGGAGGGAGATTATTAATAACGTAAACAGTTTCTTGTTGTGTAACACATGCTTGGAGAATCTCCACTTCCATGCCGAGAAATAGCAAGAGGATTTTAATTATGGTGTACTTCATTTTAGTGATGTGATGGCTGAAGATGTTCGCTAATTTTCATCTCCGAAGTTCCTTTTTATAAGCGTTTGGCCATGCCAATACAACCAATGAAACATATACAATTTAAATATTTTGTCAATTAAATTTACAAAACATTAATAATTTGTGTAATCAGAAATCAAATTAAAGATTAAAACATTAATGAATTAGCTAAATTGAAAATAAAAGTTGACAAATTAGAGGTAAGAAGGGCAATTTAAGCTTTCCAACACCTTTGTGCACCTCACCCTAAAACATCTCAAAGTGGTTTCAGGTAAATCAGTGATAAACGAACTAGAAAATCTAGAAAAACTAACTCCCGGATATTTAGGCAGATTTGGCAGGTTTTAGTTCAGCTAACATATCTCAGCCAATACTTATTATCCAAGTCACCAACGATTTATTGCGGATGACAGCTAACTCAATGAGCTTTCCAATGGCATATGGCACTTAGTAATTGACCCCGTATTCAGCTCTGTATGAGCCTATAAATAGAGGACTTATGCATGTTTTTGGTGACATGGTTCTACAATACACTTATTCCCAAACTCTTACTTTCTCGTATTATTCTCTATCTCGATTCTTGAGTTATTTCAAGTTTATATTTTGCACTGCACAAGTGTTTATCACTCTCACATCATATCTCACCATTATTCTCACTTAATTTCAAGTTTCTCTTTTATTTCTCCTATAGTACGTTACTGACTTAAGTATCGGAGTTCTAACCTCTGTTTTGCAGGGTTAGTCCTTTGATAATCTTAGAATTTTTCTAAAAATCCTTCGGCACTTGTGGTGTGGCCAAATTTTTAGTACACATCACATATATATAAAAAAAAGTTAGTAAAATTATGTGAAAATAATATAAGTTAGTTATTTATTTTATTTTTATTCTCTTTACAAAATTAAATCAATATAATAAAGTTTAGGTTACACATATTCATAGAGTGTGTACTAATAAAGTTGTATGTTTATGAACATTTTCCACTTATGACTTAGGGGGTGTTTGGCTAAACTTTTTTAAAATATCTTATAAGCTCCTACATGTTATAAGATATTTTAGGAGCTTATAAGATGTTGGATCTTATTTTAAAAATAAGCTCCCAAACCGTTTGGATAAAATAAGATGTTAAAACTTATAAGATGTATTACATCTTATAAAATGTTAGGGCATTTGCCATTATAAGATCTTTTATTGATAAAATGACCAAAAAGGACATGTTACTATTTAATAAAATAAGTTGTTATTTTTTGACATATTTTATATTAAAATATTTTTAAAATACTTTCATAAGAGGTTCACTTTAAAGTAAATAATATGATTTATTTAATATATGTAAACTAAATAATAATTTAAATTAATTAAAAATATACAATTGTTATGATTGTTAACAAAGATATTTAAATTTGGAAAGTGAACTTTAGTATATTAGTCTTTGTAGTGTGGTTTTTAGTTCAATGTTTCAACCCAATTTTATACTTTTTAGGAATTTAGATATTTAAATAAATATATTGATAAATTGTAGTCACCTCCCTTGAGGTTTTTATATACTTCTTATTATTTGGGATACAAATATTCTTTATTTTTAATGTCCATCTAACAATAGGTCTGTTTTGTCCACTAGGATTTCATTCAATTTTTATGGTGAATTGACTAAAATGTCCTTTTGGATTGGAAATTTTAATATTATATACTTTTTGAATTTTTTGAAAATATTTTTACGAACTAATATGCCATATTGATTATGTACTTTATCCACCCTTAATTTTTTTTAAATTTTTCAAGTATTTTATTTTTATTTATTTAAATTAGCAAGGGTAAAAGTAGTAATTGTCACCCACTGTTTAGGTGCTATATAATTATTTTTCATTAGAGGGGGGTGCTTGTAATTTGCCAAACAATAATGGAGTATTCGTAATTGATGCTCCCTAAAAGCTCTGGGACAGGGTCCACAAGGTAGATTACCCAACTGGCTACTAGCACAGCTAGCCTATCAGCAAGGAAGTAAGGCCCATAAGTTTACCTCCTACTTTAAAGAACTAGCAGGATAAAAAAACAAGCTCATTCCAGTTGGACACATCATCATATAGCTAGACAAACACATCACATCTGCTTGCCAATATATCAGGACACATCATCCTAAAATATCCCTAGGTGGGTCCTAGTAGATTAATGGCATATGAGCTGGGAATTCACGAGTAATGGATTCCCAAATTTTCAGGTAAACCTGGCAAGACTCAATAAAGTTAATGTATCTTAGTCAAATCAAGTCCAAATTGTACACAATTTATTCGGTTAGTTAGGTAATTCAAATTGATTTCAAATGAACTATGACTCTCCACAACAACCCCGTATCCTATTAACAGCATTAAAAATTAGAAAGGCCTGATTCTAATTAACAAATTCCTATGAGGATAATTCGTTTAAATTAGATCATGCATTTTTCATAACATAACTAACTACTTTGACATAATTAATTATGCTATGGTGCTACTAAGTATTAAACTAAACAAAAAATTATACGGATTTGTAAAGTTCAATTGGCTAAGCGAACCTTCTTGATAATGAACAACCGACCAAATTATTCATAAATCAGATGTTTGTAATAAGACAGAGAATAACATGAATCCTTATTTAACAAGCGTAAGATGCGCAGATTAAATCTCACAACAATTTACCAATCAAGCAATCACCATAACCTTAACCAAAAAATAATAAATTTAACCGGACATGTTAGTGGAAGAACACACAAGAAAGTGGAATTCCATTAACTCTAGGCAATGAGTAAACACAAAAGAGAGAGTGAAAATAAAATTATCTATTGAATTCAAGGTGTCTCCACAAATTGAAAGACTCCCCCTATTAAGCCTCCTATGAATCTAGACATAGGGGGGATTAAGTACATGATTGGTTCCTAAAATATTAACAAATCATCAATCACATATTTAAAGGGATCCTTTCCAAAATTCAGCAGATTATTCCTTTTTTTCTCTTGCGAAAATTGCATCTTTCCTTTCTTCATCCGTGTTGACTAAATCACGCTTCTTCAGGTCGCCTCGCTTCTTCAGGTCGTCTAGTTGTTGTTTCAATTTTTCTATCTGCCTGCCTACGTTTTCCACTTCTGCTCGCGAAATCACGGGTTCTCTTCTCTTTGATCGGGCATGACTACTGGATCCCGCGTCTGATGAGACCGGTTTTTTAGTCCTGCGCTCTAGCTCGCCATGCACCCGCGACTCTCTTTGGGGTTCGGTGTTCTCGAACAATTGCCTTCTTGCAGTTTCCTCTTTCGTTATCTGGATTGTCGTTCCTCCTTTTCTTGGTGTATCTTCTTCCCCGGCGTTCCTTCTCGATGAACCTTCCATGATGTAATTCTCAGACGTTCCCACAGATGGCGCCAACTGATCCGGGTCGAATAATGCGATCTCGAGATTCGATCTCTACTAAGAATGCTGATTCGTCCAAGACCATTATTTTTAATGTCCATCTAACAATAGGTCTGTTTTGTCCACTAGGATTTCATTCAATTTTTATGGTGAATTGACTAAAATGTCCTTTTGGACTATAAATTTTAATATTATATACTTTTTGAATTTTTTGAAAATATTTTTACGAACTAATATGCCATATTGATTATGTACTTTATCCACCCTTAATTTTTTTTAAATTTTTCAAGTATTTTATTTTTATTTATTTAAATTAGCAAGGGTAAAAGTAGTAATTGTCACCCACTGTTTAGGTGCTATATAATTATTTTTCATTAGAGGGGGGTGCTTGTAATTTGCCAAACAATAATGGAGTATTCGTAATTGATGCTCCCTAAAAGCTCTGGGACAGGGTCCACAAGGTAGATTACCCAACTGGCTACTAGCACAGCTAGCCTATCAGCAAGGAAGTAAGGCCCATAAGTTTACCTCCTACTTTAAAGAACTAGCAGGATAAAAAAACAAGCTCATTCCAGTTGGACACATCATCATATAGCTAGACAAACACATCACATCTGCTTGCCAATATATCAGGACACATCATCCTAAAATATCCCTAGGTGGGTCCTAGTAGATTAATGGCATATGAGCTGGGAATTCACGAGTAATGGATTCCCAAATTTTCAGGTAAACCTGGCAAGACTCAATAAAGTTAATGTATCTTAGTCAAATCAAGTCCAAATTGTACACAATTTATTCGGTTAGTTAGGTAATTCAAATTGATTTCAAATGAACTATGACTCTCCACAACAACCCCGTATCCTATTAACAGCATTAAAAATTAGAAAGGCCTGATTCTAATTAACAAATTCCTATGAGGATAATTCGTTTAAATTAGATCATGCATTTTTCATAACATAACTAACTACTTTGACATAATTAATTATGCTATGGTGCTACTAAGTATTAAACTAAACAAAAAATTATACGGATCTGTAAAGTTCAATTGGCTAAGCGAACCTTCTTGATAATGAACAACCGACCAAATTATTCATAAATCAGATGTTTGTAATAAGACAGAGAATAACATGAATCCTTATTTAACAAGCGTAAGATGCGCACATTAGATCTCACAACAATTTACCAATCAAGCAATCACCATAACCTTAACCAAAAAATAATAAATTTAACTGGACATGTTAGTGGAAAAACACACAAGAAAGTGGAATTCCATTAACTCTAGGCAATGAGTAAACACAAAAGAGAGAGTGAAAATAAAATTATCTATTGAATTCAAGGTGTCTCCACAAATTGAAAGACTCCCCCTATTAAGCCTCCTATGAATCTAGACATAGGGGGGATTAAGTACATGATTGGTTCCTAAAATATTAACAAATCATCAATCACATATTTAAAGGGATCCTTTCCAAAATTCAGCAGATTATTCCTTTTTTTCTCTTGCGAAAATTGCATCTTTCCTTTCTTCATCCGTGTTGACTAAATCACTAAGGATGGGCACGTTTAGTCAATCCTGCAGAACTGCCTTGAAATCTTTTCTTCCCTTTTTGGTGCCTTCAATTTTCGTTTTTGACTTGATTTTGCCATCTTTATCCCATATCATCCCTTTTTAGCTGAATATGCAATAAATTCACATGATTACGAATATTTTTAGCTCAAAAAGGGAGATTAAATCACTATAAGATCATGACAATTTGTTTAGTTATCAATGAGATATCCTCCACTCGCAAAAGCAAAGGAGAGCCACGAGGGCATTTCAACCCCCTTGATCCAAAGAATGAGCACTATACTCCACTCATCACTAGTCCTGCCAGAATGCTCATGGCGTCGATCGGCATCCTATCTTACAATGGCCTAAGGATGTAGAGGAAGGTCCTTAGCTCCCAAAATCTAAATATTTTTGCAGGTAAAACGGGGAGCATAGGCATGACGCCCACCAATGCCGCAAGCTGAGGCAAGAGATAGAAAGGTCTATCGAAATCGGCTACCTGAAGAACTACGTAGATAAAGAGAAGAGGTGTGAGCAAAAGAAAGGACGCACTCGTCAACCACTGCTCCCACAAGAGTAAGAAGTGAGCAGATGACCCTTCTAAGAGGGAATACAGAAAGAAGGAAGCCCGGCTGAGGAGATGAGCCCAACAAGAATCCCAGCTAAGGGTGTGATCTATACGATGGAAAGATGAGCCACTAATGGGGATTCCGGACGAGTCAAACGCACCCATGCGCAGGCTGCTAAAGTCATAATGGAAATCAATTACAAGGCACCAACAGGGGATCCAGTGATCCACTTTAATCCTGTTGACGCACAGGGAATACATCTACATCATAATAATCTGCTTGTTATGTCTACTATTGTAGTTAATTACACTGTTCAACGCATTATTGTGGACTCTGGCAGCTCTGTGGATGTCCTTTTTTACAAGGTCTACCAGCAGATGGAGCTAGGCGATATCCTACTAGAGCCAGTGGAAACCTCGTTGTATGATTTTGCAGGAGAGATAGGACACCCCTTAGACCAGATTATGCCCTCTTCCTAGGATCATAACCCACTAAAAAGACCAAGATGGTTCATTCCTTATCATAGATATATGCCTAAAATGTGATAATAGGGCTAACTGCCTTAAATACCTTCCAAGTGGTTGTCTTTACATACCACATGAAGTTAAAATTCCTTGCTGGAGCTAGAGTAGGAGAGGTCACCAGCAACTACTATATAGCCTGGAAATGTTATGCCGAATTGATAAAAGCGGGTAGGGGGAAAATATGGACGTAGACCCTTCCAACAAGGAGAAGGGCAAGAGGTCCATCTAGTATGATGAGCAAGGAACTGCAATTCTCGCTCACATGCAACTAGCTGAAAAATTACTAAGCATCCAGTTGATACCCGGAGAACCAAATGAAATCACCAGGATCGACTCCCAGCTAAGTCCTGCGCTAGCAAGACGATTAACTACATTTTTGCAGGAAAATGCAGATGTTTTTGCGTGGTCGGCTCACGAGCTCGTTGGCATTGACCTTAGCAAAGCATTACATAGCTTGAACGTAAATTCAATCTTTCCTCTTGTTAAGCAGAAAAAGAGACACTTTGACACAGAGAAGGATAAGGTTACATAAGAAGAGGTAAGTAAACTCCAGCTGGTGGATTCCACCTCTGCTAACCAATTATTAAGTCGAATTGATGTCTCGCAGGGTTATCACCAAATTATGCTTAATCCTGATAACTAGAAGTGAGTCGGCTTCATCACATCAGGGAGGACCTATTGTTATATTGTTATCCCCTTTGGATAGAAAAATGCAAGTGCTACCTACCAATACCTGCCTTTGTTTTGCAGGGTTAGTCGCCGTTCATCTTAGAATTATTCTTGAAGATCTTTCGATCCTGTGGTGTAATCAAAAATTTGGTAAGCATCAGTAATTTGAAACCTCAAGGAAGGTACCTGTAATTTATCCTAAAAATATATTTTTACAAACAAAATTATTTATGTTTTTAGGAGGGATGAAACTGCAATACAAAAAAAAGAAACTCAAAACAACATAAACAAGGGAAGGTGATTTTATAACATCAAGAAGGGTATTTCAGTCAAACTGGATTCAGAAGGCGGTGAAAAGATGTCAAAAATCAGTCCATTTTGTATTGAGCCCGCGTGAAATCCATCTTCCATTAGTTCCTAATAGAAGAGAGGTTTCATGTAGGAACTTTCAAAATACAGGATTTTGACTATACTAGAAGATTTTTAACTTTTTTTAAAAGAAACACGGATGGTAAAATAGACTTTGGCCATGTAAATTAAATTTTAAAAGAATGCAATATTAAACGAAATTCATACTTTTCATATATAGATTTAACTACCAATTATGGTCTGTTTTTTACAAAATTATAAATACACTCTTTATATTTAGGGGCAAAATTTTACGAGTACACTTCTTGAGGTAAATTACATCGGCACCTTCTGAGTGGTGTAATTTTAATTTTATATACGGGAAGGGATATTTTTAATAATTAAACTTAATTTTATGATGCATTGACACTGACTGAAATTAGGTCTAATTACAGATGTTAAAATGGATTTTGGCCTTGTAGATTAAATTTTTAAAAATATGTGATTGACTCCCTTAAGGTAAACCACGTTGGCATTCTCTGAGGGATATATTTCTAATTTTATAAAGGGGAAGGGTTATTTTTATAATTAAATCTAACTTTAGGGTGTGTTGACACTCCTGAAGTTAGGTCTAATTACACAAAAACTCTATTCGCTTTGTAAAATTACAAGTATATCCCTTCAAATTGTAGTTGTAATTACAAAAACACTCCTATTGAAAAATAAAATTTTACACAAATACATCCGTGTCCATTGCACTGATTAACCCTAAAGAGGTATACCAGTAATTTCATAAAGAGTGAGGAATTTATACACGTAACCAAACCTCATTGGGTGTGGACGTAGTTTTACCCTTATTTCATTTGTGTATCACTGTGTGCCCATGTCCTGCATATCTGAGAATTGAATGTGGTTGTTAGCTAGCCCTAGACTGGCTGCACAGTGGAATAAATGCGTACGTACAATGGGGAAGCTTTATAAAACGGAAAATGCAGAGACGAAAATGGTGCCGACTGCGAACCTTTTCTCTTTGCACCAGCAATAACCTCTGTAAGTTTTGCATTTTGAACTGTAATTTATATCCACATTAGCAAGTAATTTTTTTCTGATTTTTTCGTGCTTTTTGTCTTCTTGATCCTATAAAATGAGTTATTTTGTAAATGTTAATCCTGCAGCTCCAGGATTTCCATGGCTTCCCTATTGTCTTTCGATCGTGATCTTAATCAGGTGATCATACCTCTATACAAGTTTTTCTGTGTCGCTTTTTTTAGTAAAAAGTATTATTTTAGTCCGCTAAGTATGTCTAATTTTAATTTTAATCCGATAATTATGTCCATTTTTATTTAGGTTCAGTATCTTACGAAATTACTTACTTTTAGTCCTCTGACAGATTTTCGGACAATTTTACCCCTATGAGTGCATATGAACTAAAACTGCCTTTCAAAAGTTGCATAGAGATAAAATTGTCCGAAAATCTGTCAGAGGGACTAAAAGTAAGTAATATCATAAGTTACTGGACCTAAACAAAAATGGACATAGTTATCGAACTAAAATTAAAATTATGCATACTTAGCGGACTAAAATAATACTTTTTCCCCTTTTTTAAATTCGATTTCTTACAGCAATTTTTTTTACGGTCTATGAAATTCTAGTTCAAATCAAAATTGTTTGGAATGTGAACTAATTTACAACACGTGTTATACATTTATCATGTGATCGGTGCACATATAGAAATATAACCAATCACATATAGAAAAAACTTAAAGTCGGGAAAACATTATTTCTTTGTAGCTAAATAGATCTTTCTAATTTTCCGGTTCCTCTTATTCACTTCCTTCTGAATTAATATATTATACTCTTTTTTTTTTTTCCATTTTAGATACGTTTATTTATTTTAATACTCACGCACCCAAATTTAGGTACTTTTTGAAGGAAAGCATTGGCTACGAAAGGTTGTTCTCAACAGACCAGAGCAGATGAATTCGCTTACTCATGAAATGGTGAGAAACTCTCTTCATCTTTTAGTTTACAGGATTAGTGTGCTTTTTAATATTTTTAATTAATTTTTAAATAAAAGTGGGCAGAAGAATTAGAAATAAGAAAAAATTTAAATTATGAGATTATTCATAATAATATCACAATGAGACTAACCTATGAGATCAAAAATACAAATACCTCTGTTTTTATATCTAAGTAAAAGCGTTCAATAAAATTTTGTTCCGCACACAGGTTTCCGAAATGAAGAGGGCTTTGGAAGACTATGAGGTTGATGACACAATCAAGCTTGTAATGTTGACGGTACGCTCTCTATTCATTGTAGCTAATAATCCTACTTAATTTATGTACTTTATCATTTGGTTTATTCCGTTAGTTATTGGTTAAAGTACAGAGAAACGCAAGGTGGAGATCGAATAATAAGAAGTATTAAAGGTTACAATGCAATTTTGGTCATGTAGCGATAAGGGTGACACTATTTGTTATCCTCGATTTTTAATTTGTAATGATGAATTTTATTTTCTAATATATATATATATATATATATGTATTTAGTCTAGATGTGGTTGGAAAATGCCGATTAATGAAACACTTAGCATATACTTAAGACGTGGGCCCTTATAATTTTGGGTATTTTTAATTTTCCAGTCAATGTGACATTTTTGTCCCGGCAAAAGGAATGAAGCTTGTGAAGAGAGACCCACTAGTTCTTTTCAAAATTCAGTACTCCAATTTGGGAAAAACGACACTTGATTTGTCCTCATTTCTACCAGTTTTGGTTATTTTTCATTAAACTTGGCCCCTAATGGTATAAGACTACTCATTTTATACTTTTATTATGGCTTTAACACTAATTTTTCCCTTCAAAAGCAGTCTCTATCCATTAGGCTAAATGGTCAATTAATAGAGAGAGTCAATTTTTATGATTTTAAAAAACTTAGGGACCAAAATTTACAAAGTCGAAACATGGGGTACCAAAAGTGATTTAGTGCCTAATTTATGACCAAAAATGAAATTATTCCTTTAAAAAATACTTTAAAATCAATAAAAAGATTTTAAAATATTAAAAAAAAAGCAAGCTTGTGGGTGGAATCGTGAATAAAAGTATTTGGACTCGAGCTTGGCTCGTTACAAGTTCAAGCTTGTGTAGGCTCAACTCGAGTTCGACAATAAAAACTCAAATTTGAATTATACTATAATTCGAGTTGGCTCAAAACGACTTGTCCCCTAAATTGGTATAAAAACTCTAGCAAAAGCCTAAGTGTATGTTACCACTATAAATCTTCAAATCTACATATATACACTGGTGTATTAGTTCTGAAAAGGGCTGGTAACAATTATTACTCCACAAGTTATGTTTCAAGTGTACTTATAAAATCTCAAACACAGGGACAAGGCAAAGCATTCTGTGCTGGTGGCGATGTTGTTAGATCTATTCAACTCGTTTCAATAGGTATACCATTAACGCTCAAAGTATTATTACAGCAATCAGAATATATTAAACTTAGTTAATAATAAGTGATTCATTTAATTATAGGTCATTGGAGCTTGACTGCCATGTTCTATAGAAAACAACTCTTGCTGGACTATCTCATTGCAACATATAAGAAACCACTGGTAAGATATATGTCTACTTTTTCCGTCGTAGTTAAGAATTTCAATCGATGTCTTATTGCATGAGGAATAGTACATTGCTAATCAAAATCGTACAATTTTATCTTGAAAAGATATATTATTGTGGAGAAAAGATTTTTTAAGGCTTGAAATACTACATAAATAGATAATATATAAATAAATAAATTAACTGGTGACATAGGAAAATTATACTAATTATATGTATTAAATTCCAAAAATATTTATTTTATTATAAAAATATTATATTATATTACAACGTGAGACGCATACCAATATCATCATATTCTTGCATCACGTTTTGGGCTCAATCAATGCCACCTAGTTAGGTGCCCACCCAATTGGGTGGCCTATTGACATGTAGCCTGGAGGGCCCACGCCTTATGCGTTTCGGCTTTCTTCGGTCACTAGAAGAGAATAGAAGATTAGTCACAAAAGAAAAAAATGATGATTTTTGGCACTAATTATATATATTTAGTGAAAAGACTGTTTATTTTGTCATAATAAAATATTTTATTATTTTAATATTTACTATTATTTTGTAAAAATTATTATTAACATGAATTGTAACAAAAGATTATGTACAAAGTTGCTACTAAATACAATAAGTGACTCATATATAGCAACGATCTGGTGACAACAAATAATAGTTGTAACTATTGTATGTTGTCATTATAAATGTGTCACTAATTGTATTCAGTGACAACTTTATACGCATATAAGATAAAAATTATTGTCACTTAATATATATTATTAATGATAACTTTAAAAATATCACTTGATAGTTTGTCACTAATACTATATTTTCTTGCGGTGCGTCCGCACTTGTAAGTATTATTATATATTACATCTTAATTATAATAGATTTGGTTGAATTTTGTAAATCAACATCTTTAAATTTTAATTTAACATATAATATCAGATCACCGTATTTAAAATAAAAAAAAACGCTATTCGATGTTGGCTAGTACATACAACAAGTCCTAAAATAAAAATATTTAATGAAAATACAACTACAATACTCGATCGAATTAACTATAACTTCAAAAAAATATTATTCTATATTTTAATAAAATCAGTATTTCTGAAAATTAGCTAAAATTTGTTTTAGTAAAATTAGATTTGATATTAACTCATTACCTAAATATACAGATATATTTCTCACCTAAAAAAAAATACTAATGTGGAGAAATATTTTACTCTATGTCAGAATTTCGACTATAAGTAAAAAAAAAAAAGTGATATGAGATAAATATGTGGTAAATAAAAAAATAAAAAATAAAAACAAATAAATTCTAATTAATAACATAAAAAAATCAGGTTAAAAAAACCAAAAATACTACTGGGTGGGCACCCGGTCGGTCGGCGTCGACCGGACCCACGTTTTGGTTCCTTGTTTACCCTACTAACAAAAGATAAATTATTCCTTCTTTTAAAAGGTTATTGTGATGAATGGCGCCGTTATGGGGGGAGGTGCAGGACTATCCATGAATGCAAGCTTCCGAGTTGTCACCGAGAACACTGTACTATTTTCGAATTTTTTCACTTAATACGTATTTTCTGAGCTTAATGTAATTTACCACTATGATATTATAAATGAATAAATTATTTTTTTATATAAAAAATTAATTTATCCTTCTGTATTTTTAAAGTTAAGCAATTTATCTCCTTGTCTAAAAAGTTAAATTGTTTCATTTAAAAATACATGGTAAATTACTGTATTTTAAAAATATAAGAAGGTAATTACTTTTGTTTTGTTGTGTGTGTTTTTTTTTTTTTTTTTTTTTTTTCTAAAAAAGAGTTTTTGTCGTAGCATCAACTTGGCACCATCTGTGGGAACAATCTAACTTATTGAACAAGCAGACTGAATAGGGTGAATAGCAATTTATCCCCCTGTGATATTAAAAATGAACACATTACCCCTCTATGAAAAAAATATAGCAATTTACCTCCTTATACTTTTTAAAATGAAGCAATTTACCTCCTTATATAGGGAGATAGATTGCTTCATTTTAAAAATCATAGGGGCGTAAATTGTTGTATTTTAAAAAATATAGAGAGGTAAATCGCTATTTATTTTTTCACAAGGGGGTAATTTGCTCATTTGCAATATCACAAGGGGATTGCTTGCATTTTTTCCAATATATATATATATATATATATATATATATACCAAATGATGTCTCTTTTTCTCTATTATTTTTTCTTTTTAATTTTTTGCATAGGTGTTTGCAATGCCAGAAGCCTCAATAGGACTTTATCCTGATGTTGGTGCTTCCTATTTCCTGTCCCGACTGCCTGCACATTTTGGTAATGCTCTGCAATTTGTTGAAATTGACCCAATTTTCCTTTTTTTAATAGATTAGTAAATGACTCTGTTACCCTTGTGATGAGACAAAGGTGTCACATCATTCCATCATGTACTTATTTTGGGTTGGGAGAAAACATAAAATATTGAGGTCAAGCTTGGAAATGAAAATTAGGTCACATTGTGGTGGACCCAAATGATTAAATAATTTTGGACTTTAGGGGATTGTATCGGGCCTTGTCATAGAATAATGGGCCGATCCAAAAGTAAGTAAATAACAAATAAGTCACGATTGTGGAAGATATCACCACTAATCACTCAATGTAAATGAGCCTGAGCCCTAAAGGGTTGACTACATGGTTCTCCCGTACTACTAGTGGTCAACATTCAAATGGGTTTAATGCAATTTACTCTCCTGTAATATTAAAAATAAAAAAATTAAATAGCAATTTATCTCCATGTGTTTAAAAAGTAAAGTAACTTACCTTCCTGTCTAAAGAAGAAATTGCTTCAATTTTACATAGGGAAAATAAATTGCTATATTTAAAAAAATATAAAAAAATAAATTATTATTTTAATTTTTATAAGGGATTATTTACCTATTTTTTATAAGACAGATAGGTAGGTTGCAATTTATGGATAAGACTTTTTTTCTTTTATTTCTTTTTATTTTCTTTTGTCCTCCAGATATATATATATATATATTGAATAATTTATTTGTTTTATAGAACGGAATTTATATTTTTCACAATATTGAAAGTAAATGAGCAGTATTCCTTATTGTAAGATTATATGTCAAATTAAAAAAGATAATTAAGATATAATACTGAAAAGTTTTAGCTTAGACTGACTTCAAATGGAATATAAAATAATAAGTATAATTTAATTATTATATAATTAATATACAATTTAAAATTAATAAAAAAATTTAACTCAACACAACTATCTAAACTAGAAAAGTGGGTGTCCGAACTCGATGGATACCTATCTTATTGTTAAAATTATAAATACATTTATTCGTAAGTTAAATTAATGTGAGAAAATTGAACTTATCAGAAAAAAAAAGTTAAGAAAATATTATTTTAAATATAATAATGAAATCAGATTTTGTATTATTGAAAATAGATAAGATAATTTAAAAAGTTAAACTAGCAATTCATACTAATTAAATGTGATAATAATATTATTTTTAACCAATCATGACAAAATCATAGTTTATGTAAGTTTGATAGTAATGTGCAAAATTGAATATACTTATTGTAACAGGGGAGGGCGTTGTACATATATGTCGAAGAAAATTGATATAAACATTTGACCAGACAGATCGGACGGCTGATTCACTCGTCTTTCTTATTTTAGAGGATGTTCAGTAGAGGATACTTAGTGCTACATTATCTCCCTCTGTTAGTTCTTATGCCATTTATAAAACATAGCGTATCTCTTGTCATGTCAAGTGAGAACTCACACTTTGAACATTGTTATACTATACGATTGTACCATTTACTTAATAAAATTTACATTGACCTAAAAAAAAATTGATACAAACAGCTTGAAATGTCTTTGCAGGTGAGTATTTAGGACTAACTGGATCAAGAATTAGTGGGGCTGAAATGTTGGAATGTGGTTTGGCCACTCATTTTGTTTTCTCAAAGGTATTTATTACTTCTTGGCTTATTTAATTTGCATGGGTTAATGAACCCACTATAAAAAAAATAAAAATGAATTACACCCTGTATGATAATGAATATGGTATTAAAATTATAGTAAATTAATATTTTCTACCACGATCAAATAAAAATTAATGCTAAAACTTGAATATTGATCGTAGGTAATCAATATTTATCATGATTTTCGATATGATTAAATATTTGTTATAATTTTTAATTAGGCTTAGCATTTTGGCTTCGACTGCAAAAAAAAAAAAAAGTAATATAGTTATTGAACAATTATATTTCATTAGCATTTGTTATAATTTTTTATTTTAAATCATGATATGTAATCACATAATTCAAATATTTTTTTACATTTTGATTGTAATTGAATCCAATTGGTTAAACATCTCAGGTGAGCTTTTATGTTTGGATTAACTCCAAAAGTATGATTTTTATGAGAAAAAATATCTGCTTAAAGAAAAAAAGGAGATAGATAAGATAAGTGAACAAACTAGTTAAGAACAAGTCCCCTTCCTTTATAGAGGACTTAATTATATATCTTGCAAAGGTCCAAATTTAAAGACCTCTGCAGGATAAATCTCATTAGAAAATTGAAGTAATAGAAGAAAGTTATTTAGTTATGTAGTTTCTCATATAATATATAGGGTTGATTATATTTAAACTCTATTAAAAAATACGAAATTATATTTTTTTAAAAAAAAATAAAATTATATTTATACACCATTTGAAAATTCTTCCTTTACACCTAACACCTTTTCGTTAGGATTTGTACGAAAAATGCTAATACTAACAAAAAAATCTTACATAGTTTTCAATTTATCCTCATTTAACATTCCTATGTATATTTTTGTAATTATGAAGGAAGAAATGTAATACATATATATATGTGGAGTGAGGTTAACATTATTATAATTTTCCCTTATAAGTATAAAATTATTACATGAGAATGTTAAATAATGGCTAAAATTAAAAATTCATATAATTTTTTTGCAAACATCAATATTTCGTCCAAATCTTAACGAAAGAGGGTCGGGCGTAAACAGTAAATTTTCAAAGGGGTGTGAGTGTAATTTTAAACTTTCTTTAAAAAAAGTTTAATTTCGTATTTTTAGAGACGGTCCAAGTGTAATGAACCCTAAAATGTATTCTTTCAGAGATAAGGTGAGCTTGAGTTCAGTTCTCGAAACTTTTTGGAGAACTTGATCAACTAGTTTAAGCACGTGAAATATTTCTTTTATAAATGAGTGACAATCATGAGATTCAAACCCAACACTTTTTTTTTTTTTTTTAACTTAGTGCTAATATTAAGTTAAACCACTACCTTATCTAAATATTCAATATCTTTGAAAATATGGCGTTGTACACTTTGAAAATGGTATATAAAGTTGATCTTTATGCAGGATCTAAAATCTATGGAAGATGAGCTAGGCGAGGCAGTGTACAAGGATGTATCAACAATTGCTAGTACTCTTGAAAAGTTTGCTCACAAGCCAAATTTGAAAGAAGATAGTGCTTTGACAAGGTAAAGCATGAAGAATTTTATGTTTTCACTAAGGACATGTAAATTAGTATGTTATTGTGTTTTGCTATCAATGAAATATCAAATATGTACTTTCAAGTTAGGCTGATAGCAACTTATCCCTCTGATATTGAAAATAAGCATATTATCCCTCTATAAAAAAAATATAGCAATTTATCCCCCTATACTTTTTAAAATGAAGCAATTTACCTCTTTATACAGGGAGGTAAATTACTTCATTTTTGAAAAATAGGGGCGGTAAATCGCTATTTGTTTTTTCATAAGGGGGTAATTTGCTCATTCACAATATCACAAGGGGTTGCTTGCATTTTTCCCTTTCAGATTAGTATTTTATATAGGGTGAATAGCGATTTATTCCTATAATATTGCAAAAGAGCAAATTATCCCCCTATGAAAAAAATAATAATAATTTACCTCTTTTACTTTTTAAAATGAAGCGGTTTGCCTCCCTGTCTAAGATGATAAATTGCTTCGTTTTAAAAAATATAGGGAGATAAATTACTATTTCTTTCATAGGGGGATAATTTACTCATTTGCAATATGACAAGGCATTGCTTTCATTTTTCTCTTTATAGTTTATATATACACATCATGTATGTAAAATGTTCCTTTAATATACAAATAACATGCATTATATATGTCTAGTATGCATATAAAGTAAATTATAAGATAAAATACGAATTTAAGAAATCGGCCAATTATAGAATTTCTTGTTTACAAAAGTTAACATCAATTATTCATGAACAGATTGGATATTATCAATAAATGCTTGTCGAAGAAGACCGTTGAAGATATATTGTCGTCTCTTGTAAGTTCACTTGTACTTGTCAAAATTGACAATTACCAATCCCCCATACTATATTCGTTGAAACTAGTTCTCATTAACCAACCTTTACATATTTCTTTTATTAGGAAACTGAAGTTGAGAGCTGCAAAGACAAGTGGATGGTCAAAGCAATCAATTCCATAAAATATGCTTCTCCAACAAGTCTTAAGATTTTCTTAAGATCCGTAATACCTTCGTACTCATTTTTTTAGGGATAAATAAGTTGACACCCCTCGATTATGATTTATTTACATAAATTACTTCTATTTTATTATCTAATTATATAAATTATCTGGCAGCCAAAAAGTAGAGGAATGACATTTTTTGTTGGAGGGGTGTGTGTGTGTTTTTCAAAACGCGTAGGTGGTTTATGTAGGTAATGTCGACATTTTTCGGAGGTGTATGTGTTATTTTTCTAAAGACAGGGATGGTTTGTGTAAATAGAATATAAGTCAGGGGTGCAGATTCAATTATCCATCTTTTAAGTATTATTGCATTATGAATGAAACATTAAATAGTATAAATTACACCATATTAATAGTAGGGATTCGATATTATACTAGTGTGGTGCGAGTTAAACAATTTGATGTTTTATTAGACTGGACACCTATGAAGAATTTTCAATAATCGTATCAGCATAATTTGTTTCCGTTAATCATGTTCTGATACTGCAGATTAGAGAAGGACGGAGCTTGACGATGGAAGAGTGTCTGAGGCATGACTACACTATTGTACGTCATATGCTACGAAGAACATTACACAATGATTTTTTTGAGGTACCAAAAGAATTCATCTAAATATTACTTTTACACATTCACAAATTTTGACAATCTAATTGCTATATTTGAATGTAATATGTAGGGTTCGAGGGCGATGTTCTTTGATAAAGATAAAAGACCAAAGGTAAAATCTAATAAAGTTTAAAATAATTCACTTGAAGTAATATAATAAACAGATTCCATGTTATTTGGAGGCATCTATGTCGTGTCGATTGCTAAGTAGAAAATTATGATCGGTTTTTTGTATTGCAGTGGAAGCCTCCGAGGTTGGAAGAAGTAAGTGAAGAATTTGTGAAAAACTTCTTCATCGGTGCTGATAATGATGAAGATTGGAATAACTTGGAACTTCCAGATAGAAACAGAAAAATGAAAATTTCAAAATTGTGAGAGTGAGTGTATGGGAAATTGCATGTTTTCTGTCCCATAACCTAGATCCAATATATTTTTATTATATTGCGGGATTTTTTAAAATAGTCCAATAGTTTGTAAAACGTCTCATTTTCAATCATCTTGGGAACTTTCCATATAAAAATGATGGGACCTGACCATTATTTTTTCAGAACTGAGGAAAATTTGCACGCTTTTGTTTTTTATTTTTGTCAATTTTTTAAATAAAATTTATAATAGGACTAAAAATGAGAACTTTCTACGTCATGAGACTGTTGCCAAGAATTTTTTAAGCATATGAAACAAACTAATTATTATAATGCACGTCTATATGTTGCCCGAATAATTGCTTGATTTATATTTGACTGTCTAAATGTACGTGTTCTTAAACATAGGGAACATATTAAAATATAAAAGGAAAATAAGAAAGATTAACTTTTTGTTCAATAATTACTACCACAATTAATATTCCAAAGTTTAGGTATAAAAAGCTTGCCCAACTTTTATGGAAAAAATGCAAGTAACTCTCTTGTGATATTATAAATGAGCAAATTACCCCTTTATAAAAAAATAAATAGCGATTTACATCCCTATATTTTTTAAAATACAATAATTTACCCCCCTATAATTTTTAAAATGAAGCAATTACCTCCCTGAATAAGGAGGTAAATTGCTTCCTTTTAAAAAGTATAGGGGGTAAATTGCTATATTTTTTTATAAGGGGATAATGTGCTCATTTTCAATATAATAGGGGGATAAATTGCTATTAACCCCAACTTTTATTATCGAATTAAACGTGTTTCTCTCCTTCAAACTGTTAACTACAAACGCACCTTCTTCCAAAATATTGGGAGACTTAAACTATTGTTTATAGTCTTCCAAAATATCACAAATTGCATTTTTGTGATATTTGTGAGTGGAATATAGTCCTAATATATTTTGTGCTGAGCTCATTTAATGAAAGGGTTTTGCTGTGCGATATAAGGGTACGAGGAAAAGAACTAGTTTGAAATTCCATTATGACTAAACAAAGGCTTCGACTTGATTTTAAAACGAAAAATCTTCAAATTATTTGATTCTCAAATAGTGTATTGTTTTCCATTAGAAAATAGTATATTTTTTGACGGAATTAGTTCTTTAAGTCATCTTTCCATCAAATATAATGGAGAACATTTTTACTTATTTTTAGACATTTCTTCAGAGCCAAAAATGGAGAACGTTGGCACATCGTATCACTTACAGATTGAGCTTCTGAATTTACCTAAAAATATATAGAATATTTATTCCTAGAAAAATAGCTTGAACTCAATTTTTGAGGTTTTTCTTTGCCAATGCTCTTCATTCTTGTTCTACAATGGGCAAAAATGACTACTTCCTTTCTAAACCTTTAAGAGGGCCACTTCGCAACAGGACCAAAAGACATCTTAGCTACCATGCAAAACTCATAGCAAAAGGCTAATTCGTAATAAAAACGAATTTGCTATGAATTTGGGTCATAGGGAAGATTGGCATAGCGAAAGGTTCGTTATGGACAAAATTTGTAGCCAAAAACATATTTGCTATGAAATATTTGCTTTTACTATGGCAACATCTTCGTAGAAAAAAAATAACAAAAATCACCATTTTTTGCTATAATTGTTGAGTCATAGCCATTGCACAAATATTTGCTATGAAAAAAATAATTACAACGAGATATACATAATAGAGGAACAATAAGAATCATCACCTTCTCCATGGAGTTTTGATTTTCTATTTTCTATTACAAGTATCGAGATGTTATTTTTAATATTTATTCTTTTTTTAATTATGTATATATATTTCTTTTGATAGTAATAATTGACAATATTCTTCAAATATCAATATCTCTAAAAATTAAATTACATTAGAACAATATTGCCTTTAACTAAATGAATATCATAAGATAACTTGCACATATACAACGGGTCAAATTCATTTGACCCCCTGTGAGATATGAAAATATCAAAAACCCCTATATGAAAATTTTAATATAAAATATCACCCTTGTATTATGAATAAATTATTACACTGCCTCCTGGTCAACGATTTTAGTCCCATGGATTTCATAAAATTTTGCATATTTAGTCTTTATTCACCTCTAATTGCGTGCTAATCCCCTAGCCTTGAAAAATGGTATCAGAGCCTAGGTTTATTGAAGAAATATATGATTATATTATATTTTGATATTATTTATCTACTAATGGAGGAAACTCTCCAAGAGAAAATCGAACCGAACGAAAGTTCGAGTTACTCTAAAAATAGGGAAAATTTTCAGATTCTGGAAATACAAAGAAGAGAATTTCTCATGAAAATTCTTGACAAGTGTGACAATGGTCCCAAGAGGATTGATCCAAAACTTCTCACGCCGGAAGAAGAATAAGAGTGGCTGAGAAATTTTGAAGTTCGACAAGTACTACCAGGAAATGTAGTGAGACGTCTACACTCCATCGAAGTCCATGGTAGAATCCCAGCCAGGAGAAGCGGAACGGATAAATTCCTACATAATTTCAGTTCTAAAAATTATGACTGATTGGAAAGAACTCGAGCCGGATACATCAAAGATCTTCCAAGATCTAAGGGAGTTACAAAAGACAATTCAAGACAATGGACATAGGTTAATCCATATACCTATGAAAATAAAATCTTTGAGCCAAAAGATGGACGAGGGCCTTAAGATCCTTCCCGATCTACACAAGAGCCTTACAGATCTAAGGACAGAAATTACAGATATGAAGAGAAACCAGAGGGAGAACCCTGAGACATCTAAATCCAGACAGGAGCGAATTAGGGACGCCCTTGGAACAGTACCTCTTCTACACTAGAAGGGGAAGACCACGAAGATTCCAAAGCCAGAAACCAGAGCGGATTCGATTATCGCATCTATCAGATCCATAAAATAATGAAGGCCATGAGAGCAAATCTATCAGATCTGCAAGAATTGACGGAATCCTTTTCCCAACTAGGGATTGTGGATTTGGTCAATATCCAAACAAATGAGATCATTCCAGCACTACCACCGCCGGAGGGAAGTACATGTTCTAATGATCCTCTACAGGATCAACCAATGAGAGAAAGTGCGGATTTCCACACTGATGCCACTCCAACGTTTGTAGGAACCAGGCTAAAGGAGAATCCAGGGAGAAATCCAAAAAGAGTGCTAGAAAATACACCTTGGGCAAGGACAATGCTCCAGCCGTTACATCCATATGGCGCTATACTGAATCTAGATATTATCGATTTTCGAAATATCAAGAAATTGATAGACGAATGGGTTGCAGCAATCAAGATAGTAGCAACTACCATAGAGCTCAACAAAAGAACACAGGGATTACTTTAAGTAAGACGTATAGGGAAGATATAGCCCTAGTAGCGTTAAGGGGTGCTACATTAGGTGGTATCAGAGTAGGGATTCGATTTTCTAGGGATAGTAGAGGAAATATAATATTATACATAAGGTGTGTATATCAGGAATCTACTCACATGTGTGCATTTCATATAGGATGTAAGCGTCATGAGAAAACGCTGCTGGCCCAACTGAGTCATTAGAGTCTATGCAGGATCATGATTCAGGATCAGAACATCAAGGGTTAGAATCCTAAAATAAAAATGCCCCACAACCAGAAATGAACCCCTTAATGCAACAGTTTCTAGAAATGATGTAGAGGATGGCTCCATCGCCACAACCCCAACCACATGATGCAGTTATTGATAAAAATTATGAAACAGTGAGGAGACAGGGAGCCAAGGTATTTGCAGGTACAATTGACCCTGCATAAGCAGAAGAATGACTGAGAAACACGGAAAGGGTGTTGGACAGAATTGAGTGTACTTTTGAGCAAAAATTGAGGTACGTAGTGTCCTTATTGGAGAAAGACGCTTTAGACTGGTGGAAAATAGTCCCGGGGAGCAAGAACCGACCTGTCAGTTTGATGTGAAATGACTTTTTGAAAAAATTTTCTAACAAATATACTCCACCAGTCTATAGAAACCATAAGAAAGTTGAATTCCTTGAATTAAAGCAGAATGGTTTATCTGTTGCTGAGTATGAGTTGCAATTTGTGAGATTGTCAAAATATGTTCCAAAAGAGATGAGTACCGATGAGTTGAGGAGAGACAGGTTTGAAAGAGGATTGAGACTCGAGATTCGGGAGAAAATAGCAATTAAACCTCCGAGTTATGGTGCTTTGCTGGAAGCGGCACTGAGGGCAGAAGAGACATCCATTGAAAGGAGTTCTATAGAAGCTAAACGGAAGAAATTGACAGGTAACCTGAATCCTAAAGCGGGACAAGGTGGTGCAGTTTCCTTTAGGGGTTGTGGTTCACAGAACGGTTGGTTTAGAGGCTGAGGAGTGGGTCAGACAAGTAGGTCCCCTTCAGTGTTTTCGAGTAGATGCGGCCCTACTTCAGTTGGATTTGGAGGAAGACAAGGTCCAACCAGATCGTTCAGTGGAGGATCTACTCCTTCTTGTGCTAATTGCGGTAGGAGACACATTGGTGAATGTTGGGGAGCCTGATCAATTGTATGTTATCGATGCCGTCAGCCGGGACATATTGTCAGGGACTGTCTTACATGGAGGGATAATTCCAAAGGACCTCAAACTTCAGAGTATAGCAGTGTGGGGGAAAACTCACAACGAACAGGTGTGAGTAGAGGACGAGGTAGAGGTGGTTGAGGTAGCGGGAATATTTCCACGACATCTACAAGACAAGGTAGTCACCCTCAAGCACAAGCAAGGGTGTATGCAATCACAAAAGAACAAGCTCCTATGGCACCCGAGGTTATCACTGGTTGCTTTTCTATTTGTGATTCTAGTGCACATGTGTTGATTGATCCAGGATCTACTTGTTCATTTATATCACATGATTTTGCATCTCGTGTACATGCTAAAATAGAACCATTTGGACATGACTTATATGTGTCTATGCCTGTCGGTGGGTTTGTATTAGTGAATACGGTGGTGAGATCTTGTCCAATAGTAGTGGAGGGTGTTACTTTATATGCAGATCTGGTTGTAATAGACCTTAGGGAGTTTGATGTCATTCTGGGGATGGACTGGTTAGCTAGTAATCATGCTTTAGTGGAATGTCAAGCAAAAGAGGTGATGGTTGAAGTCAATGGGAAGATGAATACGGTTATAATGGGGGAACTGCTTAATTTCTGCTGTGACCGCTTTTAATCTAATTAAAGAAGGGTGTGAGGCGTATTTAGCCAGTGTGCACAATACCATTAAAGTTAGTCCGGGTGTATTAGACGTTCCAATGGTGAGGGAATTTTCTGATGTTTTTTCTGATGAATTATCTGGACTACCACCTCATCGAGAAGTAGACTTTGAAATAGATACTATTCCTGGGGCGGCACCTATTTCAATTGCACCGTATAGAATGGCTCCGTCAGAATTGAAAGAATTAAAGAAATAGTTGGAAGTGCTATTGGATAAAGGGTTCATTCGACCTAGTATTTCACCATGGGGAGCACCAGTATTATTCGTAAAGAAGAAGGATGAGAGTATGAGATTATGTGTCGATTACAGACAACTTAACCGAATCACAATCAAGAACAAGTATCCTCTGCCACGGATTGACGATCTGCTTGATCAGCTAAAGGGTGCATCACAATCAAGAACAAGTATCCTCTGCCACGGATTGACGATCTGCTTGATCAGCTAAAGGGTGCCACTGTATTCTCTAAAATTGATTTGAGGTCAGGATATTGGCAACTATGGATTGAGGAAGAGTCGATCCCAAAGAGAGATTTCAGGACCAGGTATGGCCACTATGAATTTGTCGTTATGCCATTTGGATTGACGAATGCCCCTGCAGCTTTCATGGCTCTGATGAACAAGACGTTACAACCATTCCTTGATCAATTTGTGATTATATTTATTGATGATATTTTGATATATTCGAGTAGTGCCGAGGAACATGAACAACATTTACGAACATTATTTTACAGGTCTTGAGAGAGAAACAGTTGTACAGTAAATTCAGCAAACGTGAGTTTTGGATGGAGGAAATTGCTTTTTTGAGGCACGTTGTTTCAAAAGAAGGGGTACAACCTGATCCAGCAAAAGTTAAGGCTATTTTAGAATGGGAGCCACCTAAAAATGTGTTCAAGATCCGGAGTTTTCTTGGATTAGCTAGTTACTACAAAATATTTGAAAAGGATTTCTCTATAATTGCAAAACCTCTGATGAACTTGTTGAAGAAGAACACACCATTTAATTGGAATGACAAATGTGCTCAAAGTTTTGAGGAGTTGAAGAAGAGGCTCACCTCAGCACCTATCCTTACTTTGCCGTCTGGGGATGGAGGATATGTGGTATTTACTGACGTTTCACGACAAGGACTTGGTTGTGTTTTGATGCAGCATGGGAGAGTTATAGCTTATGCTTCGAGGCAGTTGAGGCCACATGAGATGAACTATCCTACCCATGGTCTGGAGTTAGCAGCCATAGTACATGCACTGAAGATCTGGAGGCATTATTTATACGGTGAGACATTTCAAACATTTACAGATCATAAAAGTTTGAAGTATATCCCAACACAGAAAGAGTTAAATTTGAGGCAAAGAAGGTGGATGGAGCTTTTGAAGGATTATGACTGCACCATTGACTATCATCCTGGAAAGGCAAACATTGTAGCAGATGCTTTGAGTAGAAAGACGATGGACCAACTTGCGGGTATGATCTGCTATAACATGGAGTATATGCGTGCCGAACGTGGAGGAGTTGAGAAAGAAAATTATGCACGAGGCGCACTATGCTCCGTATGCTATGCATCCTGGCAGTACTAAGATCTATCGGGATTTGAGACCCTATTACTGGTGGCCAACAATGAAGAAAAATATGTCAGAGTTTGTAGCAAATTGTTTAACTTGTCAGCAAGTAAAAGCAAAACACCAAGCACCAGCTGGTAACTTCATCCTTTGACTATACCTGAATGGAAGTGGAACAAGATTACTATTTGGGTGATTTTTGACAGATTGACTAAATCTGCACATTTCCTGCCAATCCGTCAAAATGATTCTTTGGATAAGCTTTCCGAATTGTATGTTTCAGAAATTGTGAGATTACATAACATTCCTACCTCTATAGTTTCTGATAGAGATCCTCAATTTACTTCTCATTTCTGGGGAAGCTTGCAAACGGCCCTGGGTACAAAATTGCATTTTAGTACAGCGTTTCACCCTCAGACCGATGGGCAGTCAGAAAGAACGATTCAGACATTAGAGGATATGATGAGAGCATGTGTAATTGAATTCAGAGGAAACTGGGATGATCATTTACCACTGATGGAATTTGCTTATAATAACAGTTTTCATTCCAGTATTGGAATGGCTCCATATGAAGCTTTGTATGGAAGAAAATGCCGAAGTCCAATCTGTTGGGATATTGAGGGATTGAGATAGCTTGAAGGACCGGAATTAGTTCAAGAAACAGTGGACAAGATAAAAACAGCTAAAAAGTGTTTGAAGGCAGCACAGGATCGGCAGAAGTTACGTCGATAAGCATCGCAGAGAGATGGAATACGAAGTGGGGGAAAATGTTTTTCTAAAAGTATCACCATGGAGAGGAATCTTGAGATTCGGGAAGTAGAAAAAGCTGAGTACGCTATATATTGGGCCATATAAAATTCTGGAGCGAGTTGGACCACTAGTCTATCGATTAGCATTACCGACAGAATTATCACAGATACATGACATGTTTTGCGTATCTATGCTACGACGATACCGATCCGATCCTAGTCATATTTTGCATGAGCCAAAGATGGGGATATCAGAGGGATTGACATATGTGGAAGAGCCAATGAAAATTCTGGACCGGAGTATAAAAAAATTAAGAAACAAAGAAATACCTATGGTGAAGGTCAAATGGAGTCGTCACTCTCCAAGAGAAGCCACCTGGGAAGTTGAGGAGAAAATGAGAGAAAAATACCCATATTTATTCCCTAAACCGGTAAGTTAGTTAAATTTCGAGGACAAAATTTTTATTAGGAGGGGAGAATTATGACGCCCCAAAAATTATAATATATAATTGAGGGATTAATTGGTAAATTTTATAAAACTTAGTTAATTAGTAAATAAATTATGTTCTCTAGTTGAGATATAATAAAACTTCAACAGGTTAAATTGGAGCTTGTTATAATATTTGAGAGTAAATTATATTAATTAAGAAATTAGGAGGGACATCATGCGTATTTTGAGAAAAGTCTAATTAAATAAATAAAGTAATAATAATATCATACATATATAATATATATATTACTAAATAATATATATATATATATATGTAAATGATATAGACATATTAGTAAATAATATGTTTACATACATATATATATATGAAAGAAAGAGAAAAAAAAAGAAAAAAACAAAAGAAAAAGAAAGGGTAAAGGATTTGGGGGTGAGCCATCATCCACCGCCCCACCTCTACACACACACACATATATATATATATATATATGTATGTGTTTACTCACAATCACAAATATACAACTTATCAAAATTGCAATTTTCATTTTAGGTTTCAGCAGTACGCAGCGGAGGTAAGGTTTCTATTTTAATTTTTATGAATTTATATAATTATATTATTTAATTAGTTCATTTATTAAATGTTGTTTATACTAAGCGATTTATTATTTAATCGGAATATTTTACGAGTTTGACTATTTAAAATAGTGTCAAATTGAATATCAAAGTGGATATAAAAGTGATATCGTTGGTTAATTAAATTATTAAATTTATTAGATTTGAATATTACTATAGCTAATTTATACAATTCCATCGGAATTATTAACCAAATACGCAATCCTATGTATTATTGTTCAATTAAAGAGTATAATAGCGAGAAATTGATTGAAAATTCATAGAAATATTCCGAAAATTATATTTAATAAATAGTATGTTAATAAAGAGGAAAAACGAAGATTTGTATTTCGATAGAAATAAAATACTAAAGAATTATTAGAAATTGTACAAATGATATTCAATATTATATTTAAAAAAAATTACGATATTTTTGATATATTAATTGTGTGTGGTATAACTCATTATAGGATACGGGGGTAAAGTGAAAAGACCGAACCACTACCTATTGGATAAATAAAAGCGTTGTAAGGTTGAGGTAAGTAAATAATTAGTATTATCTATATATGTCCCATTTATTTGTGGTTTTACTTTTATATAAATTTGTGGTTCATGCTGACATTGATTTATCTGAAAGTATATGAGTGATGAAATGATTTGATTGATTGACGATATTGTGTACGTAGAATGAGAAAATGCGTCGAAACATTATGTTTGTTGTTTGATGCGTTGTGGATGTCTGGAATGAGAATAAGTTGATATATTGCTTTACGTTACTAGTTGCTTACAAGAATGGTGATATGTGACAAGGAGGGAGTGGTGGAAATTGAATATAATTGTAGTGTGAATACCCATTGATGTATTAAAAAGCCTATAAGGCGAAAACATGATATGAAAAGAGCTATGTGCGAAATGAAAAAGCTATGTGCGAAATGAAAGAGCTATGTGTGCAACAAGATTGATAAGCCAGCCTGTCGAGGGGATTCACTTGAATTTATATAACGGTGAGATTGAGTTGATGGGAAAAACACAATATCACCTTCTGTTAAAAAAACTAGGAAAAATGAAGTTTGGTTAATTGTCTTATTATGAGATAGTCATGTGGTGTAATAATGCTGATTATGTTGGAATTAAATTGATTGTATTCTATGCGTGTTGCCTGTTTATCTTGTTTGGGCTGTGTTTCATATGCATAAATAGATAGGGCTGGTTATTTACTTACTGAGTGGCAGACTCATCCCTCTGTTGACGTTTTATTTCAGAAGTAGACTTTGAGGTGTCTGACTATTGAACAATAGGTCTATGCGCTATACTCAAGCAGGTCGGGCCAGTATGTTTTATCCTCTTAGTCAGTTAGAGTACAAATCACGTTTTGTTTGTACAGAGAGAATATAAGCGTACGGATTACTTGTGATGAATCACCTTGTGGTGTTTGATATGTCTATATATATATAATGTTGTGGGTTGATAATACCTGCTATGACGTGTTGTAATTACGTATGTAAATTGATTAGATGATTATGTGCAAATTTATATATATAAACACATGGATTACTTTAAGTAAGACGTTTAGGGAAGATATAGCTCTAGCAGCGTTAGGGGGTGCTACATAACTCATCTAGAAGGAGAAAGAAAGCAGAAGTCCTATCCTTTAAAGCAAAGGGAGCAACAAGAGGAAGATCAGGGATCCACTAGTGAGGGAAGGCCTACTGTCGAGGAGACAAAACGTAAAGAAAGCTGCCCTTCCAGCATTTGGGCAAATTAGAAGCAGACAAAAATTGCACCCCACCACAAGGGGTGAAATTAAAAACCCCAGGCTCAAGATGCTTTAATTGAAAATATTAAAAGAAGACCTTACTGGAAACAGAGGCACAGTTATACATAAGAAATATGGCGAAACTAGCCATTAGATGAAAAGAGTTCGGATCCAGTTGGTTGAGAGAGACTTGAAAAGGGGGGGCAACTTATTCATAGAAACCGAGGATGGGAAAGTGGAGGCCGGCTCGAAGTTGGGTGGTAAAAGAAGCACAAACAGCCAGGAGGAGGGGAGTCAGGGTGACTATAGGGAGAGCGGACATAAAAATTATAGTTAGAAGGAATCCCAAACTCTTCCATCAAACGACGGACTTTAGCCAGCTTAAGAGAGGTAGGGTTCCAGTCCCTCACAGACACAACAACCTTCCTTTCCTCCTCATCACTCACCCCCTTTGGATTGTCTTTTACTTCTTCTCCTGGGGGAAGAACCCTCGTCTTCCTCATTCTCCCCCGGTTTTCCTCTTCTCCCTCTAAAGATTCATCTATAAGGCGACAAGTGGTAGTGGCAGCCTGCCTTAGGCTTCACCTCTGTGCCCTATTAAAGCAAACGAGCTTGGGCCTATCCTTACAAAGTAGCCTTGGAAGGATAAACGCCAGCCAACCTCTCTTTCATGAATCTTACAGATTTATTTGAAGAAGCCATTAACACAGAAGAAACGCACACACAAAATTAAAAGAAGATGAAAAGAAGAGAAAGAAGGAGCAAGGCCAAAAAACATACAAGAAAGGAAGAGCCAGAAAAATGCTAAGGAGGAAAACTTTCTCTAGATGTGGGGGAAAGAAGAGGGAGAGTTTTAGAAAACGGAGGAGAAGGTGGGTGCTTAAATCTCTGTCAAGAAAAAATAACTGCCTCTCATTGGGTGATTACCAAGAGTATAGGGCATGTGCGAGGGCGGTTACAAGCGCCCTACGCAGGAAAAGATGACAAGTAGTGAACCATGAAACCCAAGAACAAGGCCTTTTATAAATTCCCCATGGACAGGCAAGGAGGTCCCTGTAAAAAGCTATCATCTCTAATGGAATGGAAAAGCTCCCCTCCTCTAGAAGAACCTCCTACTCTAAGAAGAAGCATGCTGACTTCCTCCTCAAAGGGGGGGTGGGGGACCTAAATGGTGTGGTCACAAATCAGTAGCTCAAATGTAGCTCAACGACGGAGTCCAGAAGGCACAAAATGGATAAAGGCATCAAGGAGGGCTTTCTCCAACCCCCTTCTTTTATAAAGGAACAAAGTGAAGGACGAGCCCAAACGAATATAGAACCTGAATAAGTCTACAGGCCTGAATCCATCGTGGCAACCAGCTAGGCACATGCCCAGGTGGAGAAAGGTCATTGGGTCCAGGTAGGACAAGGAGCTCCAAAGAGTTAAACTTTTGAGGATGTAGGCTGCTCCCCTCACTAAAGTCCCCAAGCCAAGAGGGGGACTCTTGCAGCATCCGCCAACTAGTTTGGATGAGGATATCATAGAGATACTTATCATGAATTAACCACCTCCCCAATCTTCTCGGAAACCAGTCCCCCTCACTGTTGGCTCCCTCATAGTGGAGGAGGTTTTTCTTTTTTTCTTCAAAGCATTTTAGTTGCAAAGCTCATTTCCTACACATATTATTCTTGATCCCATCATAAATCAACATATTATAATCATTTTGTTTTCTATTTCGAATATTCTTATCTCATTATCACATACTGAATTTGAGCATTGGAGTGCTAACCTCTTTTTGCATGTCCTGCTTTTCAGGTTTGCAAGTTATTTTGCCCGTCGACGAGCTCTAATCCATATTCAATTGGACCCGTACATTTTTTACACGCATCATAATCCAACCTTCAAAAACACAAAAATATAATATAGAATAAATTAATACCCTCAATTTTATTAAATTAAAATATTGTTGAAAAACTTGAGTCAGGTGGCTCCTACTAATCAATTTTATTTTAATATTAATATTAGATAATTATTTTAGACTGTAAACTTTTTCATAATATAATGGACTTATCATTTTGAGAATAGTAATAAGTCTAACTTATGATTAAATACAAAATAGTCAGAATCTCTTGAGTGTTTATCGTATTGTAAGAAAATATTTTTACCATTATTGGAGTACATTTTCATATTATCTCTTATTGGGTTATATTGATAATCTTTTATTAAATGGAACTTCTTATTAAAAAAATCTGAAATAAGGAGCTTTGACTAATTATTTTTATTTTACTATTGAATTTTGATTATTTTTATTTTCATTTTCATATTAATTGACTTGATACAAGATAATGAAATATAATCATAGTAAATACAAAATTTTAATTTTATAAAATATTTTTATTTAGTAGTACCAATTAAATTTAGAAAGTGAATTAAAAATAATAGAAGTAAATAGTTTTCTTATCGATTAAAATAATTATTATCAATTTATTTTGAAAATATAATTATATAATATTAATTTTTCAATAACAAAAACATAAATAATATCATAAACTTAATATTTTTATGACTAACTATAATAATATATTTGTTGGAATGGGTGATCAAAAGTCAATTGCAATGGTTGTTTGCATTCGCCGATCTTTATCAAATAATATTGGATTGATGATGTAATGTCTGTAGGTTTCTATACATAATTGAAAGACTAATTGGTAATTATTTAAAAAATTGAATTTAATTATAAATAAATTATATGTTGAAATTCGAATATATTAAATTTTTAAAGGAGTAAATTAGAGCTCATTATAATATTTGGGATCAGATTGTATTAATTAAAAAATTAACAAGGACGTAAAGGGTATTTTAGAAAAAGTTTAAATTAAATCAAAATAATATATATGTATATATATATATAGAATAAGTATGTGGTGGCTCACTACAAAAATATCATTTCATTGGAATGGCATTTTTTAATTTGTAACGCATTTTTTTTTGTAAGGAACGGCTAGGCCTATTGTGGCTAAATGAGACGTTACAAAGTATTTGTAACAGCTTGCACAAAAGTCGTTACAAATTGTAACAGCTTTTATGACGATCGGTTCTAGTCGTTACAAAAATAGTAACATGAAAAAAAATTAAGTTGGAACGGCTTTTGTTACTACTAGGTTGGATGTGATATAAATATTATTGTAACGGCTTTTGCAACACATTTAGGTATGATTTTGTTAAATATTTGGAACTGCGTTTGTAACACTCTTTGTAACTGTTTTGTATCATATTTGTATCTTTTTTTGACATTGCATTTGTAATTCATTCTTTTGCTTATTTTCTAACGATTTTTGGAACGGCCTGGGTTTTAATTTGTCACTATTTTTGGCACATTCTTTGTAATGGCCTGACGATTATACATTGTTTTTATGTGTTACAAAAGCTATTAGAAATGCTATTACAAAATTTATTATTTTTTTAATATATTTTAATATTTATTTTATTTAATTTTTTAAATTTGTTTAATATATTGCAAAATTCATTTTGTTTAATTATTTATTTAATATATTTTAAAATTTATTTTTATAAAATTAAGTAAATAAATTTATATAAAACACACATAATATAACAAAAAATAATAATAATTCAATTTACAAAATACCAAAAAGAATTCTAATCTAAATTATTATCCCCAGCGGTCGTTTGTTCGTCATCGTCATTGGGTGCTGGGGGATCAATTGGAGGCTCTGGCGCTAGATAATCGGGCCAGTTGGGACCGATGCTTCTGATGTAGCGCTAAAGTGCCAACACCCGATCTTCTATGTCGAAGCGCTGCAGCTGTGGTGGTGAAGGTGAGGGAGCAGTCGACTAGGTCGCTTGGGATGGTCCAACAACCGAGTGGTGGGCCTCAGAGCCTAGTCCGAGTACTCGGCCCCTCTTCCAGCCACCCACTGCTTACATCTAGACCTGCAGCTCGTTTGAGGTTACTCATCCTTGAGAGGACAATGGAGTCGCTTCATTGTTGTTCTGTTGCTCTGGCGTTCCTCCATCATTCTCAAGAATATGTCTTGCGAACATGTTAAATAATTAGATTAAAAAATAATATAAAATTAAAAGAATAAATTACGTAAAATTTTCTAATTACTTACCGCGACCTCCTTCCCCCTCGGTCCACTCCACTAGTCATCCTCCTTTTTATAAACCTTCTTGAACACTTCCATCTGAGTGACAGGGTGTCCGAGCTGTCTCCTGTTCAAAAAATCAATTCAAAAAATGATTAGAAATAAAAAAATTAAATGAAATTAATAATATGATTTGAAATACTTACCATCTTTCTCTTGTGCACCTCAACTGATGACGACCTCCTGTGGCAGCTGCTTTCGAGTTTGCTGCTCGGTTGACCTTATTTTTGGCCGACTGTGCCTTAAATTCTGGGCTCGACCAGAACTCCAGGAGCTCGCGCCAGATCTCCTCGGCTAGCCACAACAGTCGGGCCAACTGGTTTCGGGCGTTAGCAAACCGCTTCCGCAAGAACTTCCCTGCCTATGACTTGATGAGTTTGAACATGCTCTTGTGATTGCAGTCCCACGAATACGACATCTGAAAAATTGACAAATAAAAAAATATAATTATTCGATAAAAAATATAAATTTTAATTAAAAATAAATAGTATTATACTTCAACTTTTGGAACCAGAATAGCTGGTACTTTTGTGAGATTTGAGATATGTTGGCCTAAGGATGCGGATAGTGCACTTTGACCGTATTATTGATGGCCGTGTGAAAATCACGATCGGACTTGAAAATAATAATTAAATATTAAAATCAATTCGAAACAAAAAAATATTAAATCAATTCACTAAATTATTATACGTACCTCGCACCCTAAAGAGTAATGAAACGCCTCTGGGCCATTGAGGGAAGTAGTGGCGCTGGTGGTGGTGCATCCCATGGCTTCGTCGGGGCCTGTGTACTGCTGGCCCCCACAGTCGAATCTAACCCCACTGCGAGGGAGTCTGTAGGTATTGGTGGGAGCTCGGGACTCCGTCCGAGGATGGGGATGCTGGAGGTGCATCCGCTGACTCATCCTAGAGAGGGCTGGGAGGCCACGACCCCGACCACAACCTCAATCCGAGGGTGACAGAGCACCGACCATCATTATCTACGATATAAAAATTCATTAATATTTAAAACACATAATTGAATAAATTAATTTTTTTTGTAATTTTTCTAATAATTACAATACCGTCCAAGTTTGGCCTACAAATTGCATTCAAGTTTATATTTTTTCTAAAATGCATAATTTTACTAAACAATTGCAATAAAGTCCAAATTGCACCAAAAATTACAGTAAGGTCCTCTAATTTTCTAAAAATTTTACTTAGGTACATATTTCCCAATAAATTGCATTGGTGTCCTTAATTTTCTAATAACTTCATAAAATTTTTATTTTTCTAAAATTACATTAAAAGTCTTCTAATTTTCTAAAACTTTGATTTAGGAGCATAATTTCTCTAAAAATTGCATTGTAGTCCTTAAATTTTTAAAAAATTTATAAAATTTATATTTTTCTAAAATTACATTAAGGTCCTCTAATTTCCTTAAAATTTTATTTAGGTGCATAATTTCCCTAAAAATTATATTGTAGTCCTTAATTTTATAATAATTTTATTAAAAATCCTATTTTCTAAATTACATTAACGCCCTCTAATTTATATAAAATACATATGTAATAAAATTACACATAAAGTTGAGAAAACTATAGAAGATTATAGAAAGATGTATAAATTTTTAAAAGAAAGTTTCAGAAACCTACAGAAAATAAAAAATTAGAAATTATGAATTTTCTTAAAATTACAGAAAATAAAAAAAATTCTGAAATTATGAAAAACTTATGAATTTTTTTAAAATTACAGAAATTAAAAAGAATTTCAGAAACTTTTCAAAATTTCTAAAAAAATTTTAAAATTATGCAAAATAAAAAAAAATTCAGATATTTTTTCAAAATTCTGTAATTTGAAAATAAAAATAAAAAAAATTCAGAAAATTTCTGATTTATTGTAAATTACAGAAAAATATTTTTTTTAGAAATTATCCAAAATTTTCAAAAAAATTTATAATTACTGAAAATATTCAAGAAAAAATTAATACATTTAAAAACATATTACATACATTTAAAATTTCAAGAATAAAATTTAAAACAATAAAAAACTTACCTGGCCGGAGATGGTGGTGCGGAAGGGAGTGAAAGGGAGAAAAAAAAAGAGAGAGAGAGAGAAAGAGAGAGAGGGGCGGTGGGACAGGGTGGGGTGCGGCACGCGGCGGTGGGTAGAGGAGAAAGAAAACAAAGAAGAGGAAGGAAAAAAAATTGCAAGTGTTGTATATATATATCATTTTGGAACGGCCATGGCCGTTCGAAAAGTCGTTCCAAAGAGTGTTACAAAATTCAAGAAACCGTTATAAAAATCGTTACAAATTATATAGTGTAATATATCCGATTAAAAAGCTGTTACAAAAACATTTACCATGTAATGATAAGACGTCATTTTGGTGAATTCCGTTAAAAAAATCGTTACAAAAACCGTTAACATTTAATTAATTAATTTTATTGAAAATATTACAAAAAAAAAGATACCATTTTCAACGATTTAATGCTATGGAAACGTATAATTATACTAGAATAATATAATTGAAATACAATTAAAAAATAATTTTTTTTATTTGACATTAATAGATGTACACAGTTTGCAATAAATTTGTATATTCATAAATTTAGTATTACATTAATGTAACTATCATCTTACAGTGTTGAACTGTATGGGTTAATCAGGCCGTCAAAATTACGATCAAACCGTCATATATGATTACACTTACCAAAAAAATTCATTTTATCAAGTTGTAGCCTTATTGGGTGTACGATTTCAATATATCATTCCTGGAACGTAATAATACGCATTCAAGATGGTGTATTTCTAAATCAGGCCATGTGATTTAAAATCATAACGTCTAATATGATCGAATGGGCACATACTTATATATATTTACATTTGATATGAATCGAGTGTCTAGATGTAAAGATATCGTATTTTTCAATTTGAATTTATGAGATGACTCCTTTTTTGTAGCTGCTTCTGTAACAGCTGGTATAATTTAAGATTGTAACTGCATTTGTAACGGGCTTCGTAACAGCTGATCAAAATTAAAATCTCCACCTGTTCTTTTATTTTAATTTCAAAAAATTTTAGTTTGTAATGGATTTTGTAACGGCTTTTTTGAAATTGGGCCGTTACAAAATTTCATTTTTCACCTGTTGACCGCCTTATTTTGTAACGGTTTTTAATTGGCTGTTCCAAATAATAATTTTTTTAAAAACTAAAGAAAATTTATAATTTTTTGAATTTTACAACATTGCAATAGAAAAATTTTCATTAAGAAAAATACATGATGTAGCCTTGTATTCATCATTGCCAGTCTCGTAGTCCTCGAAGTTGTCTTAATCATCCTCTTTATCTTCATTATCAGTTTGACCAGCTTTAGTCTGCGAAGTACCTGCAGCCTGCTGGTTTGCAATCGAAAGATTGATCACAATTAAACCAGTGGGATTACACAGATCGTACAACTGATTTTGTACTCTGAACTTTGTGGTTTTGTATTTTCGGCAAGGACACCTAATTTTGTTTCCATCCATTTGTCTACACTGACCTTTTGCCCATTCTATGAAAGTTTTAAGCGTAACATGAAGATATATATCACTATATTCAGATATAAAAATATATATCTAATTGATTTTCTAATTTGACGTCCTACATATTTATAGATATTACGGTACTACGTACACTATTTAGGAGAAAATATATAATTAACATGAAATAAGATTAATAAGTAATGTACTACAATTAATTTAATTAAACACAATAAAGTATTAAATTAGTTTTTGTTACCTGGTCAACTAACTTAAGTGATGATTAACCCTAGTTGACGGTCCAAATTTCGAGTAATAATCTACAAGCTAGTCAAATATATATGTACGAAAATCAGAGTGTTGAGAGTATTTATGGTTAGTATAAGAATTTTTACAACAAATAAAATCAAATAATTAGATATAATTTTTTTTATAACGACTTTTGTAACGGCTTTTGGAATGCCAAAGGTATCCGTTGAAGTCTAGCCGTTAGAAAATGTAGCTGTTATTTTGTAATGGCCTTCACAAAAAAAAAAACTGTCCACAATGTGACGGTTCTTGTAACATCGTTTCTTTGTATACTTTGAAACGGTTTTTGCCACTGCCGTTGTAACTGCTTGATATCTGAAAAATTATCTGTTACAAAAATAGCACAAAAACCATAGCATAATAGTAATGACCTACAAATTGGAACGGTTTTAGGCGCACACCAATTTTGTAGTGGGTGTCATAACGGTTTTGACTATTACAAAAGAATTTTTTTTATTATCCTCTTAATTACGTCAGTACGTCCAATCCGTTATAAAAATCGTGTGTATTGTGACCGTTCCAAAAAAATCATTACAAATTCCACCTTTTTTATAATGAGGTGGGCCATTACTCCCACCGCCATACCTATACATAATCAATTAAATATATGAAAAAGGAAAAACAAACCCATTTCCAAATTTTCACAAACACATTACAGACACACACTTAATACAAACATTTCGGGCAAACAGAGAGGTAAGATTTTGATTCTGAAATTTTATATTAATTTATATAATAATATTATTTAATTAGTCATTTACTAAATGTAATTTATATTGTCCCATGTACTGTTTAATTAAACTATTTTATGAGTTTGATATTTAAATTAGTGTTGAATTAAATATTTCAGTTGCTTTAAAATGTTATAGTTGGTTAATTAAATTATTAGATTTGCTAGATTTAATCACTAGTTACTTTAGTCAATTCCATTCGACCTATTAACTAAATGCGTAACTATATATATGATGTTTGATTAAATTATATAATAACGAGAAATTGATAGAAAATCAGAAATATTTAGGAAATATATTTGAGAAACATTAGAAAATTCTTATTTGAGAAATATTACAATTATTAAAAAGAAAACGTTGTTATCATAAATGTTATTAAGAACGATATGTATAAAGATACAAGGGGTTTGAATTCTTATGAGTTAGTTGCTAAATTAAATATAAACCTACAAAGTTTAGTTATTTAAAGAAAATGGAATGGAGGTTTGAATCGATATAAATGAAATATTAAAAGATTAGAGAAAACATACGAATATTATTTAATATCTTATTAACATTTATGATATTCTCAATGTATTGATTATATGTATAATACTTTATTACAGGACGTGACGACAAGATAGAAGGTGGATCAGCTCTTTGTGATAATTGAATCATTTTGAGATTTGAGAAAAGTATAGTTAATTGAATTTATAGATTTATATATATATATATATATATATGGATATGTATATATTTGGTTGTATACATGATTGTTTATTGTTGGTTATTTATCTGGACTACCTTCTTATCGGTGGACTTGTCATCACATGCTTATATATGGTTATGGTTTAAGAAAATATGTATATATATATATATATATATGTGTGTGTGGATGTATATGTACATGTGTTGTTTATGTGATCATGAATTGTGTGTGTTATACAAAAATCAGATGAATGATTATGTGATTGTATAATTGATTGTCCAGTGAAATCGAATGATCAAGTTATTGATGAGGAAATAAGTACTAAATGAAATTGAATGATGAAGTTAATGATATTGTTATTGTGAATTGAAATATAAGATGGCTTACCTAACTAGTAGGGGGTGTACTATAGTAGCTTATGATGATATGATTAATAACGAGCTGTGTGTTGTCATTGATTAATGGAGATGATGTGACATATCATGTGAGATATGATTGGTGATGGGATATTATACAAGTTGTGTGCTGTATGGTATCAGTGATGATGGGGTACCATACGAACTTTGTTTTGTGTGATATTGAGGAAAAAAAAAAAAGAAGTACTATGATTGAGATAATGATGATAGCTGGCAAATTCATTGAGTGATGCATTTCAAATTGGTTAAGTAGGGCCCTAAAAACATAAACTAAAATGAAACCATTATGTAGTAGGCTAATACATGATTATGAGCGTATGTTATTTCATATATCTACTGGTATTATTTGAAGAATATTGATTGGTTGATATGATTGTGTTATGTTTGACTTGCGATTATGTATATATATATTTATTGACTATACTTATTGAGTAGGTAGCTCATTTCTTTCCACGTACTTTTCAGAAGATAGGTCACACTGAGTAGCTACATTAAATTTTAAGTCGTGTCGTTATTCTTATTAGGTTGGTCTGAAATGTTCAAAGTCGAGGACCTCGAGATAAGGCATCGAGGGTCTTATAGAGACTTGCATTAAGTACTGCAGCTATGTTTCACCGGCAGGAGACGTAGGTTGTCTGTGTAATTTCAGTGGGCTAATTAGCAAGGTAGTCGACTGACTAAAGTGACTCACAGGAATCGTCATATGGAAGCCTCTTAAAGCTTGGTTAGTATGACGGGAATTTCCGATTTCGATACTACGAGATTAGTCCTCGGGCTTGAGGAATCATTGCAGTCATGTACATACAAAAACTGTATCTTAGATATGGCGAGCAATTACTGTGTCGTGAGGCATGGTCATCATAAGCCTTATCCACTGCAGTCGGAATATGTACCGAGGACGGTAGATTCCAAGAGAGGATTTGTCCCCTCTCAGTATGTAACAGTGAGTTCTCCTATGAGCTCAAAGATTATTTATACTCTAAAAGTCTTTATCCAAAGCAATTGATCGATCATGGATAGATTTCTTAGATCGGATCAGTAAAATAAACACGTCTTGAGTATCACACATAGTTGACTAGTCAAGAATGGGAACCAAGATCCAATTCCATGGCTTTAACTACGGCCGAGAGATAGTTGAAAGTAGGAATGTACTCGTATGGACTCGGAACATGAATGTTCACTCCCCTATTCATCTAATCTCTAGCGCCATGGACTGTTAATAGACGGGCACTCATGGTAACGGGTTATTTTCGATTATGAAATAATCGAAAATAATTAATTAGATTAGATTTAATTAATTTGTTAGTCACACACGTCCCAGTCTAGTTGGGGGTGAACCTAAAGAGTCACACCTTACCACTATAATAGGAAGGAATTAATTTGGAATTAATTCCAAAAAAATTAGATTAATTTAATTGGACAAATTAATTCTTGGAGAGAATAAATAATTGGATCATTTATTTAGACCAATCCATTGGATGGATAACTTGAAATTTAATTAATTGGATTAGTTAGAATTTTAATTTAGCCACTAAAATTAATTGAATTAATTTTCTTGGGCTTGGTCCGATTTATAAATTGAACAAGAGATAATAAAAGGTCTGAATCCTTTAATTGGATTAAAGGATGTTTTAATGTTAGTCTTGTAATTAAATTAGGTTTAATTAAGGTCCATTAGATGTGAACTTGATTTAATTTTAATTATCAAATTCAATCTATTAAAATACAAGCCCAAAATCTTGTTTAACTTAACGAGGAGTCAAAACTCCTCTTAGGGTATGTGTGCCCGAATTTGTGCCCTATGGTACACCACAATCGGCCACAAGGTAGCTTAATTGGCTAGGGTTGGTTTTAGAAGTCTTGCTAGGTCAAGACTTCTTGGTATCTTGTGACTAAGTCACATATATAACTCTAAAATCTACCCTAGCCGACCAGCAATTGCTGCCCACACATGCCACACGAATTTTTTTCTTCTTTTTCCTCTCCAAACTCTTTCAAAATCTTAAAGCTCGAAAGAGAGACAAAGAGTCAAACGTTAATCAACAACGTTGTTGTTCTTTGCACTTCTGTTGAGGTTTTGTAGCACGAAATCTCCACATCCTTTAGTGGTGGTGTGTCATTCTTTGGAAGATCTCCAAATCGAGATCGTGAACGAATTCGGAGAAAGGACGCAAGAAGTCTTACAATAAGAACGCCAAGGGTAAAACTACTATTTACATTTTTTGCCTCCTTTTATTTTTCTTGTTTGTTCTATGACCCATTTTTTTTAGAGTACCTCGAACGACCAAAAAAAGATCAAAAGTGTACCCTTGATCAGGATTTATTGTATGTTGAATCGTATTTTTTCGAGTTTTCACACTTTCACCATTATTGCCGAACCAATCCCCTAACTTCAATATTTACCTATAAAAATATATTTGTACACGTCAGGTCATGCTTCTTAGTTAATTAAAATGTCTCAAAATTTGAAAGCTGCTGTAGATAGATTTCTGTCCACCGGTTTGAGGAATTAATTAAAAATACAAAAAGTCAGCCAAAATAATTGAATGAATAGTACTATTCCTCAATTTAAATTAAAAAATCATAGTAAGATATACCTTCGATATAAGCATTTTTCTGTTTTTCTCAAATCAATCCCTCTATAACTTTTTATAAATAACATCCATATATTTTGAAATTAGACTTAATAATATTATTTTTTTATTTTTAATAAAATTATTGATACATCCTCTAAAAAGACGTCAATACAATGTACTACGGGAGTATTTATTTAAATTTTCGCCACTGAGTAAGGGCCCAACTTCTAATTACAACTACATTTTAAAGAAATATATTCATAATTTTTTAAAAGGGTATGAAATATTTATTTAATTAGCTCTAATATTAAAGGAGGTCAGTGTAATTTAGCCATATAACTTTTATTAATTTCAAATATGCATATTTATATTTATTTAGAGTTAATTATATTGGCATCCTCTAAGATTAGGTCCATTCATCAAAACGTTGTTTGTTCTTTATAAAATTACAAGTACACCCGTTATTCAAAAGTAAAATTTATAACTACACCCTTTGAGGTAAATTACATCAACACTCCATCAGGATTTACTTTGACTTTTTAAAGGAGATGGGTATTTGTGTAATTAAATCAAACTTGAGGGGTATTTACGTAATTTTACCCGTATATTTATACATAACATAGAAGTTGCACAAATTTCAAAACATATTATTTCATCTGTATCACTGTGTGTATACAGTATACCCATATCCTGCATCAACAGCATTGAATTGAGTTGTCAGCTTTTAGAATAAATGCGTACGTACCATGGGGAAGTTGGCTTTATAAAATGGACAGTGCAGAGAGGGAAATGTGCAATCCTTTTCTCTTTGTGCCGAAATATGTAAGTTTGCTAGCTTATATGATATTTCTTTGTCTTTTTTCTTCTTATTGTTCCTAAATTTTTTGAAATTATTTTGTAAACATTAATTGTACAGCTGCTGGGATTACCATGGCCTCCCCATTATCTTTCGATCGTGATCTTAGTCAGGTATATAGAATAAATATATATATATATATATGAATGTATGTATGTGTAATTTACCATGAGAATTTTGTGCGTAATTAGCATACTGCACCCTCCCAATCCATCTAACTTGCATTATGCACCTTAAAATTGTTTCTTGAACTTTTCGTTCTTGAAATCCGTAAAAAACTTAGCATTTTGTATCCTGAAGCCAATTCCCGCAAAAATTCCATGGGAAAATCTAAGGACCCTGACTTTGCAAGGGCTTTGTCACCTCATTTGTTTCTCTCTATGGTAAAAACACAAGTGATATTATTCTTTGGCATTCTTCGTAAGAGGTCTCATTTGACATGTACGAGAACCATTAAAACAACAATCATTGTTCAGAAATCGAAGTTGGTAGTTTCTTGAAAATCAGAAATGCATAGAGATTGCAAGAGCAGTACGAGGAGTGTAGGGTGGAAACACCTTGTGGTATTTTCTTTACACAAAGTAGACTTAGCCAACTATTACAATGATTTGGATTATGAAACTTGTTAATAATTAAAGACCAAGTATATAACCAGAAATATTAAACAAAAATTAACAGAATGAAAGAATATGAATATGAGAATAATAAGAGGCTTAGATAAACCAGATCCAAAGCCAAAAAGCTCAGAAGAAGATCACAGAGACTAAGTCACCACATATAGCCAAACCCACGGCTACACCACCAAAACCACACCACAGATCACAGAGATTTTAAACAACCACGGTCACAAAGACCCACTGTAGTATTCACTCAAAACCTTTTTTTGAAAAAGAAATTGAAAAGGGAAAAAAGCACTTGTTCAACATGAGTCTCCACGAATTTTCCCGTGGGATTTGCTGGAATTTGCTTTATAGGCTGCAAGATGTAAAGCTTTTATGTATTTAAGGGGTGTAAAGTACTTAAAGTATAATTTTAGGGTGCACAATGACAATGGGATGTATTTGCGGGTTCAGTATGACAATTGTCTGAATCTCTAATCTTAAAGCTGGGGAAATGATATTTTGTTTAGGGGTAAATGAAATTTATCCTCCTATGGTAAGAAAAATGAGGACTTCATCTGTTTGTGAAAAATAAAGTAGTAATTTATCTCTCTATTTATTGAAAATAGAGCAAAATACCCCCCTAACGCGTTTAGTGAATGACACGTATCTTTTTTATTTTCTGATTTAGAATTTAAAATAATATTTATGTCCTTATATAATAGCCATTGGATTTTGATCAATCTAAAGTCTAAATATAACTAATAAATCAACTATGTAGATTTTATCTGGGTGGAGAAGGCGGATGCCACCTAGATCAAGGGCCTAGTTGCACACCACATTAGAGTGTGGGCTACACGTGTTCAGGCTCTTTGGGGCGAATGACTTATTGGGCCTTGACTATGGCCAGGGCGTCACAGGCTGCCATCCTTCTTCCTGGGCTTTGTCGGTTGCTTGGGCTGCCTCAAGCTCCCACATCAATCTACAGTATGATAATTCTATTGGATAAAGATTATATTTAGATGTACATGAGGCTCATGTAGTGCACTGCTAGGCCTAGGGGAATAGTTTGCTCTATTTCTAATAACATAAGGAGATAAATTGCTACTTTATTGTTTATAGGGGTAAATTGCATTTTTTTTCCATTTTTTTAGCTATAAATTTTGCAATTTTCTTAAGTTTTTAATTTCTTCAATATATTGTACTTTTTTAATTTTTTGTTCTCCCTCTTCTCCACCCCCCCTCTCAACGTTTAGGTACTTTTTGAAGAAAATCAAGGGCTGCGAAAGGTTATTCTTAACAGACCACAACAATTGAATTCCCTTACTCTTGAAATGGTGAGACCGTTCTTTATCTTTTGATTTTCCAACTTTTCTTGCTTTATAATAGAAAAATATTTAGTTATTTTTTCAAGTTAATCATGAAACATGCATAGTTAAAATTTATTTAGGGGGATGCCGATGTAATTTAGTTAGGGGTGTACTTTAAAATTTTGCTCTGATAGGGGGTATTTTTATAATTATGATTACAATTTTAGAAAGTGTATTTGTAATTTTTTGAAAATTAAGGAGTGTTTGTATAATTAGACTTAATATCAAGAAGTGGCGATGTAATTTACTATATTTTTCAATATATACACAAGGTGGAGATAAATATAATGCAAATAAGTGCAGAATTCAAACTTTATAACACCTTAAGATTTCTTTAGTTCATATGTATATAGTTGTGTTTCACCTACTTAATTAAGGTACATATTGTTTTTGAGCTTGAAGTTTTCAGCTCATACCAATATATATTAGGGAAAACAAATTAGTTATTTCTTTTTACTCACTCCTTTTCTAAAATTACAATTTTCAATAGAGGACTACGATTAACCCCTAAATACAAGAAATTCCAAAGAATTTTAACTAAAAATTCTAAGTAAATAAGGAACGAAAAGATTCAGAGGATCGGGTATTAAAGCCAACTAATATCATTGGTCATCAAACCTATGAACTCATTTACTAGAAAGACAGGATCATGTAATAACTATTAATTTTCACATATATTATAAAAATCTTCTCGTCAAAACCCCCTCTATAGGTGTCTAAAACTCAGAAAACCTAATTAGGAAACTTTAACTTATACTGGAACATGATATAGGGGGAAGGGGGAAGTCCATCGCGAGGTGTATGAAACTAAGAAAACCTAACTAGTAAACTCTAATTTATACTGGATCGTGAGGAGGGGAGGGGGAGGAGGGCGCGGGCGGATCCATTAGTGCAGAATATCCTTGTGACAGACTTTCCGACAATAAAAAGTTCATCCTTAAAACTCCTAATAGACGGGCCATGGAAAAGTCGTAGCAAATATAGTGATGGGCATAAAAATCATGAAAAAAGTCATCAAGTTTGCTAAAGTTGATTGATTTGGCAACAATAGAGCAATTCGAGAGGATTTGCGATAATGGTTGGAACCTAAATTGCAACTTATAGGGAAAATGTATTAAGCAAGTGGGGAAACACCAAAATGCTATTTAAAAAACAAGAATATGCCCAAACACTTCAAGAATCTGCGTGTTTTTCAATGGATTGGATCTCATCCAACCCGTCTGACCCAACGCCCCTCCTTGTCGATCATGGATCTAGGACTCATCTGACCTCTACATTATTGACACATGACTCGTACAGAATCTAACACATAAGTATCCATAAATACATGGATAGTCCATTGTATAGGTTTTCATCTATTACTACCAGATCACACTCAACAAAATCATATTGACCCTTATAACCTCGAAACCTAAACAGACTTAAATTTTGGGGGTTTTAGTTAAGGGCCACTTCAGTTCGCGTAACGTTTATATGCAGGTCAACCACTACTACTCTAGTTCGAGATACTCACCTAGATCCGTACGCCTGATCATTGTCAAAGCAAATCCAAGTCATCTCCAGATCATCTCTAGGTCGCTGAGGACCTCGACCTGGATTAGTTAGTGTCGTCTGTGTAAAATGGTCTGAACACTATGGATCAAGACAAGGAGGTTCTAGGGATAATAGAAGATCAGTATCATTTGAGAGAACGCCATAAATAGGAGGAGAAGACAACTAGATGATAAATTTCTCAAGGAGGGAATTACAGCATATGATATCAGTTGCAAGAAGATATGTTTTTTAGGATTACAAAGACTCAACACGGGTATGGTGGCACAAAATTCGACATTTAGAAGGTCCTTGTTCTAGGAATAAGTAGGCCTGTTGAATAGGGATAAAGGTAAAGCAATATTTATTGAAGAGGTAGGAAACCAAGTTAACCCTAATCAATGAGGACAGGGTGCTAGGTCTGGGGTCCACCAGCATCATAAGCGGGATCCGATAGTGTGTACCATAGGCCCTCGACATCTGTGATATCTAAGGAAGAAACCGACAATATTGCTAGGAGAGTGGCGAAGTTAAGGCTAGAGATAAAGGAATTGAAGAGGAAGGGAATAGCCACTCTGCAAAAGATCTCATCGTTTCTGGTAGAGATCACTAGCGAAACCATGAAACAAAATTTCAAGTTCCCGTATTTGCCTAAATACGATGGGAACAAGGACTCGCAAGAGTATAAATTCCTATGCTTAATTGACTAAGAAATTCAATTTTCATTTTTATAAGAAAGAAGAAATCCAAAAGCTCTATAACATATCTCTCACAATCAAGCAAGGAGAGAATGGAACAATGAGAAATTTCATGAGTCATTTTAACAATGAAGTTTTGGAGGTTCAGGACTTGCGCATCAACATAATTGTTAATATCCTAATACATTGCTTGAAAAAAGGACCTTTTTCATCAGCATTAGCAAAGGACCCACCAAATGATGTCCAACACCACATGCTTGTGGCATAAAGATATACAGACAATGAGAAGATGAACATAATAAAAGACACGGAATTCGAAAGGTTTGTTAAAGGCCATAATTTAGAGATCAAGATTGCTGAGAGAGGCACAGAAGATCAAAGTCTGAAAGAGATCAAGAGACCCTTATGCAAAGTATCAAGACTACACCCCATTGGCCACCATGGGAGCAAGAGCATGGATGCTAGTTGAGAATGCAAATGTCCTGAGATGGCTAGAAAAAACAAGAGATACTCTATCTAAAGACAGATCGAGTAAGTATTACCATTTACATAAAGATAGAAGGCACGATATTGAGTATTATAGGAACTTAAAAGACGAAATACAAAATTTGAGTAGGGAAGGATATTTAAAAGATTATGTAGAAAAATGCCATAGTGAATTGAAAAAAAGAAGCAAGAGAAAAAGGGGATGGTGTGGATGAGAAATAAATCTCAAAGTAGAGGGTGTTTTGCTAGAAGGATAAAGGGAATGATCCTATAAATAAGGATAAAAGAAAAGACAATTCTCCAAATAATGCGCCAAAAAAATGGTCACACGTACGAAAGCGGGAAGCCCTACATCAGATGACTCGGATAGGGTCAGGAAGAGATATGACCGAAGTTGCTTAAAAAATGAAGGTGAAGGAAGTTGGATGATGAATATAGGTTATTGATGCAGATATAGCTAATTTGATATTTTACAAAATACTAGTAGACAATAGAAGTTTCATAAACATCATCTTTATGGATATGATAAGGAGGATGAACTTAGGGGTCACACATATTAGCCTTACTCACACCTACTAGAAGGATTTGGAGGATCTGAAATTAACCTAGTAGGCACAATTGATCGGCTTGTGTCTTCGAGGAAAGAGCCACCTATGAAAACGATGATGGTGAAATTCTTAGTGGTAGAGGAGCCATATAATGTCATTTTGGAGCATCCAAGATTGAATGCATTTCGGATAGTGGTTTCCACTTTCCATTTAGAAATAAATTTTCCTATGAAGGGAGGAATTGGAGAGGTAGTTTGCAACTAGAAGAAGGAGCAAGAATGTTATAATGTTTTGCAAAAAAAGTGAGGGATCGTGTTGAGGATTGAGGTGTATTATTTCAATAAGAGAGATTCTAGAGATTGAATAACAAGGGTGCAATAAAAAGAAGAAAGACGAGGTACGAATTGAGCGCGCGAGAAGTACAGGGTGATCGAGTTGATACTGGAAAATAGTGACAAAACAACCAAGGTCGGGTGGCAGATGAGCTCGAAAATGGAGGTGTTAATGAAATTTTTTTAAGGAAAATGTAGATGTTTTTGCATGGAGCCTTGAAGATTTTCAAGGGATATATCTGGAGGTAATAGTCCACAAACATAATCTAGATCCGGAGTTTAGACCAATAAAACAGAGAATAAAGTTTTGTTGCTGACAGGAATAAGATAATTGAAGAGGAGAATAAACTTCCGAGGGCAGGGTATGTAGTCAAGGTGCAATTCAGGATGGTCATTGAATGTGGTAACTTCGCCCAAGTCTATGAAAAAATGGAGAATATGTATATATTTCACTAATTTGAAAAAGGCATTCCCTAAAGACCTTTGCCTGCCAAAAGGCCAAATATGCTCTAAAGGAGCTAGAATGTATTTATACTTCTCTCGCCAATTGCCAAGGTTCAAAGGAACTACGGAAACAAATATACAATGGGTGCGAGCGGTTAAGTAACAAAATCTCTCTCACCAGTTTTCTTGAAAGAAGTTAGAGTATAAAGAGACCAAATATTTTCGAAACTAGGCTCTAGATCTAAGAATTTATTACAATGATGAAAATAATGATTGGGGAATCCTATTAGGGGATAACTAGGTACCACAGTGATCAAGTCCATTAATAATTAATCCAATAGAATCCGAAATAGAAAACTTGAGGGCTCCTTCAAGCATAGAAATGTAAAAGGCCCAAAAACTATCGAATGTGTATGAAGTTTCTCATGAGGTTAGGGGGAAGATAACTTCATACTCAAGAAGGATATGAAACTTAGACTCACATTTGATGTTGGCCGTCTAAGGAGGAGGGGATAAAAACACAAGGGCTTTCAACATGAACGTTATGTTCATCTAAGAGAACCTCAGAGTTTGTTGTAAGAAGATGAAAAGGAGTCCTGATCTCTAAAGGCTAGCATCTACCTCATCATTTAGACTACAGGTCATGGAGAAGTAGCTGAAGAACCTAAAGATTCTTTACAGAAACTAGAGGTTGTGGTCGAATTTGAACTCAATCCATACATACAAGAAATCTTGGTTTTTTAATCCTATAGAAGTGAGCTCCAAGCCGGTGTATCCTGAATGATCCACCAAATACAAGTCGGTGCATCTTAAATGATCCATCAAATGGTGTTTAAAACCTGTCGAAATGAGCTCCAAGTCAAAATAGAAGAAACAAATACCATAATTTTGTTACTTTAAATCACATTTTAATTATTTTCTTTAAAGGAAATCTATTGAATACTCAAAAGAACACCAATAGTATCAAGTCATTAACACTCACATGCCCATTTGGCCAAAGGATGCACAGAAATTGAAATATGATCTATTACAAGGTAATCAAGTAAAACATAATCAAGTAAAACATCTACTATCATCAGTTTGGCGGATATACCTGAACAAACTGGACAGTGATAGCTGAGTTTGGTGACTGCCTTCAAAGAGTAATTTACTTCTATTACCCCAAATTCCCAAAATGAGAGATAAGGCCATGCAGTACTGATCAAACGTGCATTTCTCCGCCATTTCTTGTAGCCAGATTTCCGCCGAAACTTCCCAAAAAGAGGTAATAGCCCAAGGGACTTCCACCAATACCAAAGATTGTCGGGCAAAATGACAAAGGTAGAAAAGATGCTCTTCATTTTCCTCTGAATTGTCACAAATTTGACACTTAACCTCAATCTTAGAATGAAGTTGGCACAAATTTATCTAAAGCGGTAATGTTCCATGACACAACCTCCAACCAAGCTGTTTAATTTTTCTCGAGAGTTTGACATTCCACAGAAAGTGCTTTCCTGGATTTCGTTGAAGTCCAGAGGCTTTAGCCAATACTCCATTTTGTCTTAGATGCTCTCTTCTAACCACCAAATAAGCATTTTTGACAATGAAAATACCAATAGTCGTATAGGGCCAGATAATATGATCAAAATGTGAACTATACTCCCGTGTGATTGAGGTAATGCATTGTAACTTTGATAAATCCCAACCTTTCCCATCTGGTTTAAGAAAACTACTTACTGTAAACTCTTCACAATCATGGGGTTTGAGGGAGATTGGATGGAAATGAAAAGGTCTAGGAAGCCACCCATCCGTCCAAGCTCAAATTGTCGTGTCATCACCAATTTGCCATCTACAGCCTACATCAATTATAAATTGAGCCTCCATGATGTTGTGCCACGTCACCGAAGGGTTATAGCCAACTGAAGCCTCACCAAAAGAAGTCCTGAAAATAATATGCTTGAAGGACTCTTACAAACAGGCACTCCGAATTCATTATAATCTTCATGATTGTTTTGCTAGTAATGCCAAGTTGAAACCCAAAGATCACGAAATTCCAAATCACCACTTTGCTTCCTTATGCATAAACGTGCCCACGCCACCTAGTGAATACGTCAGTGTTTTGGGACACTCCACAAAAATTTAGCAAATATAGTCTGGATCTCACTTAAGTGGGTGTGCGAAGTAGAAAACATTTCATGATATACGTCGGCATTGTTTGGAGGACTGCTTTAAGAAG
>NC_026154.1:8576960-8582537 GCF_000512975.1 Sesamum indicum
GACAGAAATTTCTCGTTCCATCCCACGATGAAATTTTTTTTTATTTAGCCCTTCCCACAACAGTCGGGAACCCCAAATATTTCTGCAACTTGGTCACCACGACTACATTAATAATACCCACGAGGAAGAGTTGTTGATCAGTAAGCACATTAGACTAAATACAATCCACGATTTTTCGTAATTCCCCATTTGTCCCAAAACCATTTCTTATATGCTAAGAATAGTCCCAATCCCCAAGATGGCCTCTTCAGTTGCTTTACAAAACATTAGGGAATCATCAGCAAAAAGGAGGTGAGAAATCCATCGAGCTCGCCTTGCCACTACAATCCCTTCGATAACACCTCTAATCTCGACATCCTGCAACAGTAACTAAACATCCGAATAGATAATGAACAAATACGGTGAAATGGGATCACCATGTCGAATACCCTATCGTGCTTGTAAGTATCCAAATTACTGACCATTTAACACAAAGGAAAAACTAACAGATGTAAGGACATATCATAATCAACTTCGTCAGTAAAGCCCAGTCTATGTAAAGCAAATTCGACTAAAGACCATTCAAAGAGGTCGTACACCTTACTCATATCCAACTTTAAAGCAAAAAATCGTTTATTCCCTCTCCGTTGGTACTTTAGAAAATGATTACACTCAGAGGTCAAGAGCACATTATCCGAAATAAGGCGTCACTAACAAAAGCCGATAGTGAAGTAGAGATAACATAATCCACCACTTTAGTCTATTAGCAAGAACTTTTGACACTATTTTGTAGAATTCATTACATAAACTAATAGGTCGAAATGAGAAACATACTCCGAACATTGAATATTCAAAATTAACACTATGTGAGTATGATTTAGTTCGGGGGGCATCACATGAGAATTAAGGATATATAAGACATATTTAATAATATTCTTAAACTATATTCCAGTACTGTTGAAAGAAGAACGGAGGAAAACCATCTGGACCCGGGGATGAGTGGAGTCATAGAGAAGATAACAGCTCGAATCTCCTCAATCTCAAAAGATCAGGAGAACTCTTGTTTCTGCTCTAACAATATCTAAGGCTGCACATTTGCTACCATAGCATGTAAATCTATAAAGATAGCCCTGGATATTGAAATAGATTGTAAAAATAAGAAGGGATCAATTCTTGAATATGTTCATTGTTTGAGCACCAAGAACCAGTACCATTCAAAATCGAAGAATTCAATTGACCTTTGCTTGTGAAGAAATTGAAATGACAAGCGGATCGGTCTGGGAATGCGCTAGTGGAAGTGAGGGACGAAAATAATAAAGTACCGTAAAAAATAAATATAAGTCGTTCGAAGCAAAGGGTGTACTCTTAGTGTTCTCGGGCGTTCGATGTAGTATGAAAAGGAGAATACAAAAATTCATACGCGACTATGGTTATAAAATCGAGATGAGAGGTATAAATAAAAAAACGAGAGTATCTCTTGAATGATTTAACTTTTCAATCGACCAATAGCATTGAATTGTTCACCCAAAATTCCAACGCAATGATCCACACTACACCGGAGTGAACGAAGTCTTGATCCCTTTGTTAGAAGGGATCAAAGCCAAACTCTCACCAAGTGGGGGTGGGGGGTGGGGGGGGGAAAGGGAGAGATTTTTTTGTGTGGGTTATGTATTGCATAATTATTTTTTTAAATAATTTTACACAATGCATATATATTCCTTGTATACATGAGTAGGAATGTGTTTAGATACATTCCACTCACCTATAAGATAACACGGTATGATCCAATTATGCCATATAAAAAGGTGTCTAATTATGGCCAAGTATATACTTTCCAAAAGTAAAATTTCTTGGTCAACTCTCTTTCCATCAATTTGCTAGTGACCCGAATTTATATAAAATAAATTCAAGGTCCAATCAATTTTAACTATATCTAATTAAAAAAAATTCAACTAATTAAGCCTAACAGTTACTTAGTCCAATTAAATACACAAGTCCAAAATATCTCTTATTAATTAATAAATTAAATTCATTAATTAATAAAGAAAAGTCCAATTAAATTAATTCAACTAATTTAATCTTGAGTTATCCATCCAATGGGCCCCCATGTGTGGGTACCAATTGTTTTCACCTTATGGAATCAATTCCAAATTAATTCCTTGTTCTTTCTCGATGATTTGTATATGACTTTTTATATTCACCTTTCAGCTAGACTGGGGCTAGTATCCAACACTTTTGATTAATTAAATCTAATTTAATTAATCATTCTTAATCAACCCTTGATCAAGAAAGCCCGCTACCATGGGTGGTCGTCTAGCAATGATGCATGGCACTAGAGACTAGGTGAATGTCTGTGTGAACATTTAGGCTTTCGAGTCCATACCGGCCTTAGTCTAGGGCATGGGATTTGGTATCAGTTTTCATCCTAGACTAGGCGGCTATGCTTTAATACTTGAGACAATGTCACGCTTAATTGTTACAAATAGGAAGCACTTTTTCCTATTCGATCAATCACTGTGGCCACAGGTTCATAAGGCGTGAACGCGTCTCCAAGTGTGTAGAATACCTCTGCCATATACTGTCAGGGGATGGATCCTCTTTTCTGGAACTCATAGTCCACGTTACATACTCTTACTACAGTAGACAAGGCTTGTGATGATAATATCTGCAACATAATCACCTCTCGTGCAGATTCAAGATATAGCATCATACCTATGTGACTGTCATGATTTCTCAAGTTTGAGGACTACTCCCGTACTATCGGAGTTGGGACTCAAGTCATACTGACCTAGCCTCCAAGGCTTTCACATTACGATCACCACGAGTTAGTTCATTCAATTGACCATCTTGTCAACTAACGTACTGAAATTGCATAGACGTCTGATGTTTGTCGTCAATGAAACACGACACTCATCCAATGAATGTATTTTGCAAGTCTCAATATGGATCTCGATACTTAGTCTCGAGGTTTTGACTTGGACCATTTCAGACCAATCCTCGAAAGTTAGGTTGATAGCCGCCATCCAATGCGTAGCTCAACTACATGGGTTATCTATGGTCAGTGGGCATCTATTGTGACATTAAAGCAGTGCTTAATGTAATTGGTAATCACAACAGGCACATGTACCATAGACGAATACTTACCATATCCATCGGGACTATATTACTTAAATAAAGATCGCTAGAATAGTTTCCAAAAATCGCCCATCCAATTGGGCTTTTTAGTCACGTATTCCAACAAAAATCCGTCCATGGAAATACTTCGTATTTCGATCCCTTTCTCTCATCCAATGGATTTTGGCCCTCTGCTGCCACTTAGTAGTTTCATCAGTTACAATAGCTTCAAACTCATCTCCTCTCCAAGAGTTCACGTCTCGAGTCCTCTGTCTAGCTTTGTTATAATTTTACAACTTTATTGTTGGCATAATTTCTTTTTTTGAAAAACTTACATATATAGTTATGTAATTACAAGGGTCGTAATTTTGGTTTGTTGAAGTCAATTTTGATAATTTGGTCCTACAATTGAAAGAAATGATAATTTTGAGGACAATTTTAATAAAAAATTCATAAATTTTGACCAAAAAAATATATGTGTTATGCACGTAACATGCTAATTTGGGGATCATTTTCTAACAAGTTCTAGTTTAGTGCCGAAACTATGCTCCAAAAATTATGAGATTTTGAATTTTAATTCCACTAGAGTTGTTTTTCAGACAAAGGTAAGTTACATTAAAAGAAAGAATATAAAATCATCTTGTGACACACCGGAAGCAAGGGCTCCTATTCATTAACTATAATCCTCCAAGTCCTATAGAGAGCCTTGAAGTGATGGAACCAATTGTGTACTAACAATACCAAGTTTAATCTAATTTAATACAATGTTAGTAACCTCTACTGGACTTCGATCATTCCCTTGAAAACGACGTCTAGCATGACGTTCTTGCCAAGTGTGGTAGATTAGCAAAGCTAATAACGCAATGTACGCTTCATTGATCAAGTGCTTTTTCCACCACTTAGCCGCTGCCCAAGCAACTCCCAAGTTCCATTGATCATGCGGCCACTGGAGCTTGACTTGTCGTTTGCAATGGACAAGGCAAAAATCTAGCAAAACTGATTCGAAGTACAAATGTTGGCGCGCCTCTAGTATCTGATCTTGACAAGCAACAAAACTCATTCTCATGGTGTAGCCTCAACTTGTCGAGCATTTGTAAGCTTCTCTTGAATTGCTAGACAAAGCACAAAAGAGTTACGACGGATTTTGAAAGTTCCGTCAATCAATCTGTGCCACATGGGGTAATGAACTTTTGGAAACAAACGTCAAGCTAAAACTGAAGAGAAGCCCTGTGCACCACGCTTCCACTCCACAGCATCAACTCCACCATGTATAACAGGTAAGTGTCCAAGAATTGCAACAACTACACAGCTCCGAACTTGAGGCCATTGCCAATCCCCAACAACAATGACAGGGGCTTAGCCGTGGCTGGAGCTGAGTACCAGTGGTCATTTGCCCTCTGGGTAGTTGATGAAGCAAATCTCCTATTGCATGCACTGGATCATGACATAACCAAATTAAGGTTCCATCTCCAATATGAAAATGAAGTGCTCTTGCTGCACAACATTCCTGATTTTCAGCATCTTTTTCCAGCTTCACGTACCATTCATTGGGCCGTCTATAGTGATATATTATGTAACCGATGGCTTTTAATCCATCTAACTGAAACAGTAGGTCTGTCCGTCACCAAATCCCAAAGGTGCTTACCCATCAAAGGCTTATTCATTGGCATCAAGGCTTGAATACCCGACCCTCCCGCCTTTAGGGGCGAAACCAAGCTCCGTCAAGCCCCAGCAGCCGATAGGGCTTGGCTCGGACTTTGGTCTATTAGCCTATAAGGCCCTATGCCTATCCTTATCTTGCCTATTAATAAAAATAATAATGAATATATATACTAATTTATTTAAAAATAATTTCTTCCACATTTCATATTTAGTTTCTCTTCACTAGTTAGAACCACACGGTTTCTAATTAGCCAAGAAGACAAGTTTGCTATCTTGTTATTTGCTCAACACTAGATTATAAATCTTCTAAAAATTCCTCCTTCTTGTAAATATGAACCCGTCACTCGTTGTCGGAAAAATAATTTGTAAGAATTAATTGTACTTATATTATTGTATTTATTTAATTTATAATGATTATTATATTAATTTAATTTTTTAAGAATTGAAAATTTTTAATTATGGTTAAATGCAAAGTACCCCTGTGTTATATGAAATGAGAAAATTACCCGCCTGTGAAAAAAATAGCAAATTACCCCTTTATATTTTTCATAGTAAAGCAAATAAGCCCTTCATGCAATTTCATGCCATTCACACGCTATTTTGGATATTTTATTTTTAATTATAAAATTATATTTACATCCTTATATTGTTGGATCGGCTTAAATTGAATTAGCAAGATCAATAGTCCAAATTAAATTAAAATTGATCAATGATCTAGATTAAATATATATATATAATATATCTAAATTACATAAAATTTAATTAAAAATTATATATGTATATATATATATATAGAGAGAGAGAGAGAGACGGGGAGGGGGG
>NC_026154.1:8582862-8602941 GCF_000512975.1 Sesamum indicum
TTTTCTATTTTAATTTTTTTAAATAAAAATATGTATATATTATAAATATTATATATAATAATATTATTATATATTATATTTAAATATAAAATATATTTTATTCTTAAAAATCAATTAAAATCGCACTTAAAGTTCGTGTAGGTTACTTTCAGGGTCAGGGAGATAAATTACTTTATTTTTAAAAACACAAGGTGATAATTTGATATTTTTTTAGCACATGGAGATATTTTGCATATTTCATATATCACAGGGATGACATTCATTTTTTCCTCTTTATTCACCAAACCACTTTCAGAACTCGGTAAAAACGCCCTAAGTCATTTCTCAATTTCTTTGATCACATCTTTCTGCAAGAAGAATGATGAAGCCCAGTAAGTTGAGAAGGCAGAAAGCACTATTTAATTAACTGAACCCTTCCTGCAAATGACAGCAAGCTATTGCCTCATGCTGCAATTTGGTTAGCGATCAACTCCACCGGAGTTGTTATCTATTTATTTCCATAGTACTTGATAGTAAATTGTTAACAACGACTAATAAGAACTACAAGTTCTGTTAATGATTTTAGGAAAAAGTAAAATCCGCTAAATATGTCTAATTTTAATTTTAGTCCGATAATTATGTTCCAGTAACTTACGAAATTGTTTACTTTTAGTCATCTAAGAGATTTTCGGATAATTTTATCCCTATGCAACTTTTGAAGGACGGTTTTAGTTCATATGCACTCATAGGGGTAAAATTGTCCGAAAATCTGTCAGATGATTAAAAGTAAGTAATTTCGTAAGTTACGGAACCTAAACAAAAATGGATATAGTTATCGTACTAAAATTAAAATTAGACATACTTAGCGGACTAAAATAATACTTTTCCCATGATTTTATACACAGATGATGTAAAATTTATCAGGAAAAAAAAAAAGAACACTACTATACCTTATACTTCAATTTTTTATGATTGAAATCAGAGAATAAGGATGTTAACGACACTGTCACTCTCAAAATATATGCTCTTACGTCCAAGTAACTTAAAGCCTCTGATGTAAGGGTAAAATGTTTTCAAACACAGATTTCGCAAATGAAGAGGGCGCTGGAAGAGTATGAGGTTGATGATACCATCAAACTAATAATACTGAAGGTATGTGTCTGTTCGTTTTAGTTAATCATACATAATATATAATCATTTTACCATAATCTAAGATCATTTCTTATATTCGATTATGTTACTTATGCATTAAAATAGGAAAAATGGCGCGCGCACACACATATATATAAAATTATAATTTTGATCCTGTAATTTATGGGGATGTATTTTTAATCCTACACAAATGGTTTTTAAAAATTAGTCCTAAAACTTCAAAATTTAGGCAATTTTCATCATTTTCAGGCAAAATTGGTTGGAAAATTGCATGTGACTTGTAAATGGCCTAATTAAATTGTAATATTAGTACTATATATAACTTAGGTACTACACAAATTATTTTACAAGATGAAAATTACGATTTAATTGGGTCATGTGCAAGTCGTGCATATTTTTCAGTCTAATTAGCCGGAAAATGATTAAATTGCTAAAATTATATGAAGCTACAAGACTAAATTACAAAAATTAATTCGTAGAGAGCCAAAAATGCCACCCTTAAATTACAAACCTAAAATTGTAGCTTTTCTGTATATATATACATATATGTGTCATAGATACTTATACACACATAATGTAGACTGTTTCTTTTTCCCCCTTAAATTTAGAGTGTTTTGTACCTATTTCGATTTTCATTGTGGGGTAAATTTAGAGTTGATGATACATTCAAACTTATAATACTGAAGGTACGTTTGTGTTCATGATAGTTAATAATACATAATTTATTATCATTTTACCATAATGTAAGATCATTTCTTATATTCGTTTATGTTTGTTATGCATTCAATAGAGAAAAATGACACACACACTTATATATAAATATATATGCGTCTATAGATGCTTATACGCACATAATACGGGCAAAATCTTTTTATGGTCCTGTAAAAAAAGATCGTTTTTATTTTTGATATCATAATTATGGTGAGTGTCGCTTTTGATACCATAAAACACAAAAACACGCTTTTTTGATTTCAAGTTAACGACAGAGACCATGTGCCTCACACATGAGTGTTAAAGACCGTTATCTACTATTCACTCATGTGACTTTGACTTCAAAATCATGTTTAATGGTACCAAAAGAATAAAATAAATATTTTTTTGGTACCAGTGAAAGAAAAAAATATATTTTGACCAACTTTTGCCACAAACTATAAGAATTAAAATTTGGTCTAAAATATATTAATATTTGAGCACAAACTATTAGAATTAAAATTTTTGAATAAAAGTATTAGATAAATTTTATTTTATTAAACAATAAATTAATTTTTAAATTATAGTTATTTATATTAGAGATAAATATTAGAAATAAAACTAAAATTTATTTTTTACTTTTTTTTATCAAAGTTTATTAAAATATTTTTAGAATAAATGATAAAAATAATTAAAATATGCTAGAATTCAACTAAAATAAATAATTATAAATTATAAAATATTTTATTATTTATATTAAATAATTCTTTATGTTTTTTATTTTTTATAATTTATGGTCAAAGTTTATTTATTTTTTCAAACAAAATAAAATGTTAATTTAAAAAATTAATAGTTGCTACAATTTATCTCGAATGTAAATAATTTTAATTTAAAAATTAATTTATTATAATAAAAAGATATATCTAATACTTTTACCCAAAAACTAAATTTTAATTTTTATAGTTTGTGATAAAATATTAATATATTTTTAGATCAAATATAATTTAATTTCAAAAATAGTAAAAAAAGATCTTAAAAATTATTTGAAATACAAATAATTATAATTTTAGAGCTATTTTATTATATATTTTAAAATAAAAATTTTCTAATATTTTTATTTATGAAAAAAATAAAAAAAAATCTTATAATTTGTGTCAAAGTTGGTCAAAATATTTTTTTCTTTCAATGATACAAAAAAAAAAAAAACACATTTTTGGTTGTTTTGGTACTATTAAACATAACCTTTGAAGTCAAAGTCATGTGAGTGAATAGGAGATAACGACCGTTAACACCCATGTGCGAGGCACATGACCTCTGCCTTATTTTTATTTTTTATGGTACCAAAAACAACACTCGCCATAATTGTGATACCAAAAACAAAAATAACATTTTTTAAAGGGATCAAAATAGGATTTTGCCCCACATAATATATGCTGTTTTTTCCCCTTAATTTATAGTGTTCTTGTATCTATTTCGATTTTCATTGTGGGGTAATTTAGATTTAACCTTACCTAATATAAAAAAGATAAATTATAATGAATTTTTTAAAAATTTAACATAATTATAGATATGGTATTTTTGTCTGAAAAATTACCAATATATAGTTCTTGGATCTCCTTAGAAATATCCACTTTTCTCTTGCTAGTGTTCTTTTGGTAACACAATTTAAGAAATCGTAAAAAAAAAGTTGATGAGGTGAAATTTTCCTCTTGCCCTTCTACTTCATACAAAATTATTACAAAAACAAAAAAAAACAAGTAAATTATTTCATAACTTTAAAATAGATATAAAAACCTAACTAAAAATAACGAATTGAACTAGTTAATGGAAGAACATTAAAATTAGGGTACTAGTAATTTTTCAAATAAAGATAAGGTGTTTATAATTATTTCAAATCTCAGATGAGCTCGTCGTAGTTCACCCAATATAAAATTCTCAAAATTATATTATATGGATACTCACTAGAAATATAATTTTCTCTTATTGTTAATTACTATAGCAAAAAACAGCAAACTGTGGCAAAATACAAATTAATCACGACTGATCGTTGTTTTTGCAAGTGTAGCCAAAACATTAGCCATGACCAAAATTATGGCAAAATGTTTTAGATATGACCAAAAACCATGGCTATATTATCGTGGTAAAAATTAAAATTTTTGTTTTGATTTTATTTAACCGTGATTAATATAATATTGGTTTACCACAAGTTTTAAGCCGTGTCCATTTATAATATAATGAAAACTCAATTTTATCTCTTTTTGTAGCGAGCACATCAAATTTCGAAAAGTAGTTTTGATTATCTAATAATCTGAAACACAGGGACAAGGGAAGGCATTCTGTGCTGGTGGAGATGTTGTTAGATTTGTTCAACTCGTTTCGGAAGGTAACGACAGTATACATTAATGGCTGCCCGAAAATATTAAGTACCGAAGCAATATGTTAGAAATCTCTCTCTCTCTCTCTCTCTCATCTTAGGTAATAACTGATGCATATTCATAATGTAATTAATTATAGGACATTGGAGCTTGGCTGCCAGATTTTACCAGAAACAACTTTTGTTGGATTATCTGATTGCAACATACAATAAACCATTGGCAAGTTATACTTCTCTACTTCTTACATAATAGGGAAAATTATTATTTTCGTCCACTAAGTATACCTAATTTTAATTTTAGTTCGATAACTATGTCCATTTTTGTTTAGGTCCAGTAACTTACGAAATTTGCTTACTTTTAGTCCTCTGCCAGATTTTCGGACAATTTTACCCCTATGCAACTTTTGAAAGGCAGTTTTAGTTCATATCCACTCATAGGGGTAAAATTGTCCAAAAATCTGCCAGATGACTAAAAGTAAGCAATTTCATAAGTTACTAGACCTAAACGAAAATGGACATAGTTATCGGATTAAAATTAAAATTAAGCATACTTAGCGGACTAAAATAATATTTTTCCCTTCCCTCATTTTGTCATTTTCTTTTTGTTGTTTACCCTAATTGCAAAAGTTGAATTCTTTTAATTCTTCTTTGAAGGTTGTGCTGATGAATGGCGTGGTTATGGGAGGAGGTGCAGGGCTATCCATGAATGCAAGCTTCCGAGTCGTCACAGAGAACACTGTGCTCTTCCTCAACTTTTCAACTTCAAATATATTTTCCAACTTCCAAGCATATTTTGGTTTTAGCACTAAAATGGCAAGCGAGTTTATATATTCTGTCAAAACATGTCATAAAATATTTCAGAGTTTATAAAATTTTTTAAAAATTATTTAGTAAATTTTAAGCAAATAAACTTATAAAATCGAAAGATTAGTTGTTAGTAGCACGTAACCTCCTGTAGCTAGACAAAGGGTGAATAGCAATTTATCCTCCTTTGATATTGAAAATGAGCATATAACCCCCCCTATGAAAAATATAGCAATTTACCTTTCTGTACTTTTTAAAATGAAGCAATTTACCTCCTTATATAGGGAGGTAAATTGCTTCATTTTAAAAAGTACAGAAAGGTAAATTGTTGTATTTTAAAAAATACAGAGAGGTAAATCGCTATTTATTTTTTCATAAGGGAGTAATTGGCTCATTTACAATATCCAAGGGGTTGCTTGCATTTTTCCCGCTAGAAAAAAGTTAGGAGTTTCGTTCCAATTTATTTTAAAATCATATCGAATCTTTTCATAACTGACATTTTGTAAGCTTCGTAATCTTATTTTGTTAAATCGAATTCAAAGTTTTTGTATAATTCTATGATAACATTTAATATCTTGTAAATTAAAAATATTTTATAATATTATTTTATAATTCAAATTTTGCAATGATGATACAGGTGTTTGCAATGCCGGAGGCCTCGATAGGACATTTCCCTGATGTTGGTGCTTCATATTTCCTATCCCGATTGTCTGGACATTTTGGTAATTAATGCTCTCACAATTTATTTTTAATTAGACTTAAAATATATTTTTGATTATGGAATTTTAGTATTTTTTTTTTTTTGTAAAAGAATTCTGTAATGTTTTGACCTTTCGTAATTTCGGTCCTTCGCTGTCGGATTTTGCAAACGTTGCCTAATAAATCATGTACGTCTCTCGTGGTTCATTAAATTAGGACTTAATTATTCTTTGGTTGACTTTTGTCAATATAGATGAACAATTAAAGAAAAATGTGGTACATGATTTATTCCAACCACTTTCGCAAAATCTGGCACTAGAAGGACCAAAATTGGAAAATATCAAAATGTTATAGGACTCTTTTGCAACCCGTAGAAAGATAAAGGATAAAAATACTAAAGTTGCCAGGAGCACATAATTTATTCCGACAATTTTGCAAAGTTCGACATCGGAAGGATTAAATTGCAAAATGTCAAAAAATTACAAGACTATTTTGCATTTCTAAAATGATAGAGGATAAAATGTCAAAATTGTAGGATAAATTTTATAAGATAAATTCTCAATAAAATTATTATGTTATAGTTATAAGATAAATTTATAACTGAAAATATATTAACTTAATTTAATAGGTACTTTTGTAAATAATAAATATTATTGTTGCAAAGTAAACGCATATAGTTAAAAAATAACATATCTTTTCTCCACTTTAATTATTATTTTTATATTATAAATTATATTTTTCTCTACTGACAATATATGCATTCTTTTTTGTATAAGTTCAATTATATAAGTAAATTTAGATCGAGATAAATTATATAAATACACAACAAATACATAAAAAACACACACACATTATATGTATGTGTGTCTGTGTAGAATATACAATGACTAAAAGTCATAAATAAAAAATATATAATGATTGATTTACTTATATAGAGAAGTATATAATGCAAAATAAAAATTTAAGTTTGTGCATATAAAAATACATTAAAATAGATAAATATATTTATTTAATTTTTGCTTTAATTGGTGCTTTTTAGTTGTAAGTTAATATTTATTGTCAAATATTTGTTTAGTAAGGCTATTATATTCTTAATAAATATTATTTTACCTTGCTGATCACATTACAGGAACAATTAATGAAAATAATTGTTTTTTCTTTTCTCTTTCGATTTTTACATTTAAATATTTCGTCTTATTAATTAGCTCTAATTAGATAAACCATATATAAAATGAAAATACAATATTGTATATAGAATAAGCATAAATATTCTAGTTTCTAATTGAACTTTATTTTCATTAAACTTGGGGTTATACTAAAACTTTTTTGACTTATGAAATAATATTTTAATTTTTTTTTTGGTTGTGCAGAATTTAGAAAAGAAAAAATTTATTAAATGGTCATTTCATTTAGTTTTTATTTTCTTTTTTTTTTACTTCTAGTATTAACTATTTCAAAGTTATTTATAACATAATTTTCTCATTATAAAAATTTTATTTTCTTCAAATTGATTAAACCGATTACGAGACCGATTTACAATGGAATAATAAGTATTAAAATTTCTAACTTAGACGATATAAAAATAATTATTTCAATTTCAAATATTTAATCATCAAACTTCAATTTATTAAATATTTAAGAGTCCAATTGTTGGACACTATGAATTAGACATCCATGATTTTATTTTATTATCATATAAAATTGTATCTATTATGTAATTTTAATAAGATTATTTTCGTCATGACCACAAAAATTTAAAAACTAAAAAAATTTCAGGTTTACATATTTTATTTTAAAATTTAAATTTTATTCAATTAACTATACATAACACACATATATATCATCTTATCTTATAATCTAAATTATTTTGTCTCAATCTCCATTAGAATTCTATCATACCAGTTAACTTTATGTGTTTAACACCTAATAGAATACTAATTATATTATTAGTAGGAAAAACAATTCAATAATTTATATTTTGTATCAAGTTCATTTTTGAATTTTAATTTTTGTTTTTGTGAATTCAATGTTTTAAATATGTATTATATTAATTACAAAATGTATTAAATGAAAATTAGATTCATCATTAAAAGGATGTTTATTAAAAGATAATAGTATATATAAGTGAGAATTATTAAAAAATTATTATTAATTAAATTAAATTTAAACTTTCTTTTGATCGAGATCAATATATATATCATGTGCATAAAACTTTAAACGCGTTACGAAAGACCAACTCAAAAAATTTCATATGCTAAAATTGGAAATATGAAATTTCTTTCAATTAATTATAATAGTAATACGTTTCTTAATAAAAGTAATATTATTAGTCAATTAAGATCAAGAAAATAAAAACTATTGTACTAAACTAAATAATTTTCTTTCTCTAGGCTACTAGAACATTAAACTTATAATAAAAACAATATTATAGAAAAACATATAAATAAAAGATTATTCCATTAATCAATTCACAACGTATATATAGTTAAATAAAATAATTTTTAAAAATAAGTTTGGAACCTTTCTTTTGTACATTAGATAAAGGTCTTTTACAGTCTTTTTTCCTTGCTTTGGCATTTCTATGTATCTTTCAAATTCCATCATTAATTCTTATATTAGTGTTTTATGATTTGAGAAATATAATACAAAACATAGTTATGAAACTATAGGGAAAAGTATTATTTTAGTCCCTTAATTATATTTAATTTTTCAATAACTATGTCCATTTGTGTTTAGGTCCAGTAACTTACGAAATTGCTTACTTTTAGTCCTCTGGCAGATTTTCGGACAATTTTACCCCTATGAGTGCATATAGATTAAAACTGTCTTTCAAAAGTTGCATAGGGGTAAAATTGTTCGAAAATCTGTCAGAGGACTAAAAGTAAACAATTTCGTAAGTTACTGGACCTATACAAAAATGAACATAGTTATCGAACTAAAATATAAAATTAGGCATACTTAGCGGATTAAAATAATACTTTCCCCACACAATATAACAAATTATCAAGTCATTCATCACTTATCTTATTTCGCAATCTGATTTCGGCAATATACATTGCTGAAAAGTTCTTTCCATAGATATTATTGCCACAGAAAATGTCAACGCCAATTCAATAAAATGCCACATGAATGAAAAAATCTCAACAATCTTGATAGGAAGACTTGAAAAATCACGACAACTTGAAAACTCAAAACTTCGCCTCATATTGAAAATATATATTTCGAGTTACTTTCTTAATAAAAAAATATTATGAGAAGAGATATCATCATAATGAATCTTAGCAAGACGCATTTATAAGTTCTGTGGTCTCTTAATAGCAAATTTATCCATTCCCTTAAAATTAAAACCTTTATTTCTTTAATCATAAATTTCACAATCAATTTTTATATTTAAGTTTGTTTATTTGTCCACTTCAATAAAATATATGAAGAAACAAAAATATTACAAAACTAACCAAAAAGCAAGTTGGTCAAAAATTAAAATTAAATAATATAAAATACAAAAACAATAAAAATTTGAAAGAATTATTACCTGATGTTGATGGTTAAGAAAATTGTGAGACGGAGCAAACTTTTTTTCTTGACTAAGTGAAAATTATGTGGTTGTAATTACTAGTGGGGATAGAATATCTAAAAGTGAGGAGATGTGAGAAAATAGTTTTTCCAAAAGAAAATATAAATTTTTATTTTATTTTAATTTTTACAAAGCTTCTGCCTCCTTTGGTCGTTGAGTTTCTTGAGTCCCAATTCCTTTTTGTTCTTTTCCGTCAATTTTTCATCATATGTCAAGTTATTGGCTTACAATTTCAAAAAAATATATATCAAATTAGGTATTGGATCAAAGCCTTCGATCCAAAACCCTATCAATACCACTCGATGCATAAACTCAGACAATATGAAAAATAATTAATCATAGATTAGTAACCCTTGTCTTGGTTCAAGCCCTGTCGGGGCATGTGATTGACAGGATTTGGACCCGCCCCTGTGTGGATGTGCCAAAATGAAACGATAATTCTTTGTCGCAAAAGGAAAAACATGCAGTCGAGTTGTTTAGCCTGAAGCGACAAATTGATGATTTTTTAATCACTACAAAAATAATAGTGACAATTTGATTGGCACATATTTACGAAATTAGTGACACAAATATTTTTGAATATGTTGTAGGTGAATATTTAGGACTAACTGGCGCAAAAATAAGTGGGAGTGAAATGTTGAAATGTGGTTTGGCAACTCATTTTGTATTTTCCAAGGTATGTATTCACTGTTTGTGTATTTGAGTCATACATGCATGTTATGTTGTGATTGTAATTGGTCGGTTTTAATATGCTTAAGATATTAGTATTAAATGATTTTTTATTTTAATAATTTTAATTTTTAGATTAATTGATCAATTAATATGGTCTTAGAATTAGGATAAATAAAAAGTTTTTGAGTTCGAATATGTCATTCATTTTGTAAAAAAAATGTTTCATATATAAAGTTTGCATGTGAGAGGAACGTGTTGAGATATCTATACCTTTATATGATTGGAAAGCACCTTTTTCGATATCTTTAATAATTTTGGTCCGTCATTTGTTATTTTTTTATTTTTTATTTTTCCCCCTTTTCAACTTCGCATTTGTCTCTCTTCTCAACTCTCACGTATCTTTTTATTTCTTCGCACTTTTTCCCAATATTTTCTCATTAATTTCTCCTATTCTTTAATATTATTTATTTTCCCAGTTAATGCTTATACTTGTTATTAGGATAGATAACTAAAACATTAATTAGATTGGCCTAGATGTAATCTGTTTTGACAATACTCGGTATCATGTAATGTGTGTGCTGGCGCAGCCCTCTAGGCTTCAGGCGCGCAAGTTATGGTCAATGTCTCAGTCTCAAGATATACTTTTTTGCAGCAAAAATATTTGAATTTATTCAGACATGAAAATAGTTTTCAGTAAAAATAATTTAAAAACCTACGTTTAAATTTTTGACCGGCCATTTTGAAACTGCCAGCCATTACTGGCCATTTCGGTCATTTCACCTAAACATTAATGTCTCGATCTTAATGTTGTGTTTATGGTGCTGCTAGGGGAGTGCCTATAAAAAAGTTGATCCCTCTTCATTTTCAATACAACACAACTCAAATTCTCCTCTTCTCTCCGGCTCTCGAGTTCTCTTTAAAATTTCAAGTTTTGAGCTCTAGATTCGGTAATAAGTGTTGGTCGAGGTGTTTCTTAGTATAATTTTCGGGTAAAATTTTTAAACGCTAACAACAGTGGATGAAAATATGGTTGACAATGAAAGGGCTTTTGACAATGATTTAGGTGAATAGAGTTAAACCAACTAAAACTGATCCCAAAATTGCGGAGATCGGGCAGCGGACTGAGCGGGATCAAATAGGCAAAGGAGCTATTTCGTCAACACTGTCAAATCCGCTCTTCGATGTTTATTGTTCTGACTTTTACATTGCAAAATCTCTGTGTATGAGTTGGACAGAAAATATAATACTGAAGAGCAAGGAATTGAAAAGTATTCTATTTTGAAGTTCATGAGGTATCAAATGGTCGAGGGAAGGTTTGAGGCTGAACAGACACATGAGTATCAATCTTTAGCATGCTTTGTCTGATGCCAAGATGAAGCTTCCTGAGAAGTTTCTAGCTATGTCCATAGTGGATAAATTTCTCAAATCCTGGAAAAGTTTTGGCATGACGCTCAAACATTAGAAAGTGAGACTGTCCCTTGGAGACCTTATGGTAGCGATTAGTATTGAGGAAGAGCACAAAAATCAGACCTATAAGATGCCTGTTGAGCATCAACCCAGACAAATTTAATAATGGTGAATAAGAAAGTGAATAAAATGAACCTCAACTGGAAAACTATTGATAAAGGCAAGGTCGTCAAAATAAAAAAATCAAAGGCAAACAAACCCTGCTGGAACTTGGGCAGGTTGGGCACTGGGCCAAGGATTGCCCTACTAAAAGGCTAAAACTAGGCAAATAACTGTCAATATGGTTGTGGGAGGTTTTAGCGATGCTAACACCTTAGAAGCAACTAAAGGGTATATTTCTGTACAATCCAAACTTCTAGCTATTTATGAACCTTTTGATGGTTGATAGACACTGGAGCAAAAGTGCATATTTGTGCTGATAAATCCCTATTTTTGTCTTATCATGCCATCAATGGAATGACAATAAGCATGGGGAACTCCAATACAACTGATGTACTTGGGATAAGAAGTGTGGACTTGAAATTTCCTTCAGGCCGTGTTCTGTCTTTGAAAATATTTCATCATGTACCAACTATTAGGAGAAACATAATAAGTGGTTCTATAATAGTTAGCGATGGATATGAATTATCCTTTAAATTTAATAAAATTGTAATTCAACAATTTGGTGTTTTTGTTGGGAAAGGTTACTTGTCTGATTGTTGTTTAAAGTTCGAGTTGAAAATAATAAAATTGATGTTTTTGATTCTATTATTTTGAATGTTGAATCTTGTACCTTGTGGCATAGTAGATTAGGTCATTTAAATTTGGATTCAATGAAATAAATGATGAATCTTGATTTATTTCCTAGTCATAATATTGAACGAAATCACAAATGAAAAGTTTGTATATAAGTTAAACAAGTAGGAAACCCTATCAATCAGTTGAAAGGGATTTGGAAATACTTGATTTAGCTCACACAGATACTTGTGAATGCAATGGAATTTTGACTAGGGACCACAAATGTTATTTTATCACCTTCATAGATGATTGCAATAGATATTGTTCTGTTTTTGTCTTTAGAAATAAAGATGAAGCCTTAGATAAATTTATTTTGTTTAAAAACGAAGCAGAAACCCAAACTTGTAAGAAAATTAAACGTATAAGGTCTGATAGACGAGAAGAATATGAATCGAGTAAGTTCAATGAATATTGTCAAAATTTTGGCATTATTCCCGAAAAGACTCCTCCACATTCCCCTTCATCTAATGGAGTAGTTGAAAGAAAGAATAGAACTTTTAAGCACATGATTAACTGTCTTCTGTTAACCTCCGGGTTACCAAAGTATTTGTGGGGAGAGGCTTTGAATACGGCTTGTCATATTCTCAATAGAGTCCCTCTTAAAAATAATTCGAATACTCAGTTCGAGTTGTGCAATGGTAGAAAATCAAGCCTCAAATACTTTCAAGTGTGGGGGTGCCTAACAAAAGTGTTGGTCCCAGAACATAAAAGAAAGAAATTGGGCCCTAAGACTATTGATGTTGTGTTCTTGGGCTATATGGAGATAAATTATGCTTTGAGATTTCTGATTATTAAATAATAACTTCCAAGCATTGAGGTCAACACAATATGTATTTCCTATAAAAACAAGAATACCTTCAAGTGTTTCACTTGATGACTCACTTGCCTTCACTTCTATTCTTGAACATGTGGAAAAGAGTGTGGGGGTTAATCCTAATAGTACTAGTCCGATTCATGAGGAGTCAGATGAACCTAGACTGAGTAAGAGAGCTAGGGTGGTCAAGAATTTTGGAAGTTATTTTGTTACTTACAATATCGAGGATGATCCAATAACCTTCAGAGATGCTATGGCTTCTTCACAGTGGAAAGAAGCTGGCAAAAGTGAGATAGACTCCATTGTTTCTAATGAAACATGGGTGCTAGTTGATCTCCCTTCAGAGTATACTACAAGTAAGTGGATCTTTAATAAGAAACTAAAACCTAATGAGACCGTCCTTAAATTTAAGGTCAGATTGGTGGCTAAGGGTTTTAAACAGGAGGGAATAAACTATTTTTTGATACCTATTTTTCGGTAGCTCGGTTTACTACAATTTGGGTGCTCATAGCACTTGCTTCTGTGTATACTCTCCCGATTCACCAGATGGATGTAAAAACAACCTTCTTGTGTGGTGAACTCCAGGAAGAAATATACATGGATCAGCTTGAAGGATTTGTACCTCATGGTAACAAGCACAAAATTTGCAAACCTCTTAAACTTCTCCATGCACTTAAACAAGCACCCAAATACTCTGCATGAAAAGTTTGATAAAACTATTCTTGCATTTGACTTCACTATAAATGAAAGTGATAAATGTATTTAATGTAAGGTTAAAGGAGATAAAATTATTATTTATGCCGGTATATAGATGACATTCTATTAATAGGATCATGTTTAAATATAATAACCGAAACTAAGTCATTTCTGAAAAATAAGTTTGAAATGAAGGATATGGGTGAGGCCAATGTAATTCTTGGTATCAAGTTGATTCGTTCAACTCATGGGATAGCCATTTCTCAGTCTCATTATGTTGAGAAGATAATTGAGAAATTTGGTGATCAGAACAGTAGAATTGCTAAGACCGCATATGATCCTTTTATGGCTTTATTAAAAAATGAAAGTGGTGTTTCGATACCACAACTAAGATATTCCAAAATCAATGGGAGTTTGCAGTATCTGGCAAATGGCACGTGACCAGATATAACTTTTTCTGTCTCAAAGCTGGCTAGATGCACTAGTTGTCCAGACAGAACCCATTAGGGAGCTCTGGATAGGGTACAAAGTTACTTGAAAGGTGATACTAGCTATACATTATCGCAAATTCCCTGCTTCTCTTCTTGACGGATAGTGTGATACTAGCTGAATAGCCAAAAATTTCGATAGTAATAGGTATTCAGGATATGTTTTCCTTAAGTAGGGGTGCAGTCTCCCTGCAAAATAGACTTTGATAACCCGTTTCTACTTTTGAAGTCGAGTTATGTGCATTGCATACGACTGGTACTGAGTCAGAATGGTTACATAGGTTGTTATCAGAATTTCCCATTGTAAGCCAACCTCTTCCACCTATTGTTGTACATTATGATAGTCAAACCACAATTGCAAAGGTTCGAAGTCGTAAATACAACTAAAAGACTAAAAGACAGATCCAAATTAGAGTAAAGTCTATGAGGGCATTAGTGTCAGACAGAGTTACAGGCATTGACTTTGTGGCAATAAAGGACAATGTAGTTGATCCTTTGATGAAAGAATTAGCTCTTCACAAGTATAAAACTCCGGATTTGGGATGGGATTGAAAACCCATCAATGACATATCTATGATAGCAACCCAATCTTCTATGTGGAGATCCCACAAAGAAGGTTTAATATGGTATTAACAAGTTGTAGGTATATGTTAAGAGCACCAAAAATAGACCGATACTTTTTATCTGGAGTCTATCCTCTATAATTCTGGAAGGTGCAAGTATAATAGGAGTTTAACTCTGAACGGGGTCAAGTCTATTGGACGAGATGTTACCAGTACATCCCTGTTGATGTGCAACTAAGTGAATGTAGCTGTTTAGCTGCAACTAAGTAATTAGGTAATTACTGAAAGCATTCATGACCCCGGATCGGGACATATGGCCTAACGTGTCAACCCTAAAGATCAACACAAAGTTAGTAGTTTGTTGTTACTGACGGATGCTGTGACAATCACAGGCTCACATTCAAGGCTTAGTTTTGTTTGACTTGATCACAGCTGACGTTAGATAACTTGGACAGTGGTTCAAATCGGAAGGTACTATTATTGAAAACAAGCTACAGAAACTTGAGTTTAAATATATGGATTTGTGCGGGATTTGTGGGGGATTTTTGTCACAGAAACAAGCTACCATTGTTGATACTGGCTGTTTCAGGCCGTTTCACTCGAACATTAATGTCCTGATTTTAATGCTGTGTTTATGGTGCTGCTAGGGGGTGGCCATAAAAAGGTTGATCCCTCTTCATTTTCAACACAACACAACTCGAATTCTCCTCTTCTCTCTACCTCTCAAGTTCTCTTTAAAATTCCAAGTTTTGAGCTCTATATTCGGTAAAAAGTTTCTGAGTGTTGGTCGAGGTGTTTGTCAGTATAAGTGCAATATTGAACAAATGGGAACCATCTTATCCTGAAAGGAATTACGTAGTACCCGGTGTACTTTAGACGGACGTATACATTCTCTTTTAATTTTATCGTAAAAACAACATATCTAACTGACTATTATCTCTGATGGTCAATTCAAAATGATATTAAAATTGTTTATACTATTTTCCTAACAGAATTTTGCTATCCACTATGCAGAATTCCTTCTCTGTTCAACTCCACAGAATTTAAATAACTCAAGAGGTTACAAAGCTCTTAAACTGTAAATAAGTATAATAATTCATGCACATCTAGGGGTGGCACGGCTCGAGCTCGAGCTCGAGTTGATGATGATTATTATTATTACTACTACTACTACTATTATTATTATTATTATTAAATTAAATTAAATCATGGGATCGACTCACCAAATTTTTACATAGATATAGTTGAAATTAATATATGTTCACAATCTGCAAAATTTATATATTTATAAATATTAGTATAACATTGATGTAACTATCATTTTATAGTGTTGAACAACATGGGTTAGTTGAGCCATTAAAATTCAGATCAAATCGTAAGATATGATCAAACTTATAGAAAAATACATTTAGTAAAATTTTAGACTTATTGGATATAGGGATATCGACATATCGTACTTGGAACATAAGAGTAATCATTCAAGACGGTATATCATTGAACTAGGCCATGTGATTTTAAATCATACCGTCTGATATGATCTAATAGACACGATCTTGTATATATTTAGATTTAGTATGAATCGGGTGCCCGAATTTTAAGATATCATAATTATTGATTAATTTTTTTTTATCTTATTATATATAATAAAATAATAATTAAGAATTGTTGAACTATCGTCATCGTCATCATCATCATCATTATTATTATTATTATTTTTATTATTATTATTATTATTATCATCATCATCATCATCATTATTTTTAGATTAATTCATAGGAATTATTAAATTTTGACATAAATTTATAAATTATAAAATAGATTGCATAATGCATAGTATGTATCTTGATATAAATGTAAAACTTAAAAATAGATAAAAAATCATAAGTGAATTACTTGTCAATTTAAAAAAATATAACGCAATACAAATATATATATTAAAATATAACATAAAGTTTATATGTGTCATATTAAATAATAATTTTGATTAAAAAATATTATAATTTACTAAGTTGTGCATTAAATTTCTTTTTGTATAAAGATCAAATGTATAAATAAAAGTACCATAATTTATTATTATCCAAAATAAAATATATGATATTGATTAATAATTATAATATATGGTCAATTTTGAGTGTAAAATTGATCAAATATTGAATATAAAATTAAATATATAAAAAATTCAAAATAAAATATATATAAAAAATAAAAAAATAGAAAAAGCTCCCGAGCTATGAACAGAAATAATTGTGCTCGAGCTCGAGCTAACTCCATTCATTTGCCACCCCTAGTACATTGTATGTATCTTTATAATTTTTAAAAAATATTACAAAATATTATTTTAATTAAATTATTAATTTTTTTGTAGTGTTAAAAAATTATGACCTAAAATGTAAGATAAAATAAGATTATATATATAAGATAAAAATGCATGAAAAAAGAACAAACTATACCAAAAATTAGTTATGAAAGATCGCAGTGAATGGAGAAGTTAAAACCAATTGATTAATATAAATTAAATATTAAAATTTACTTACAAAAATAATAAAGAACACTAATTCACTCCTCCCTCTTGTTGAAAAGAAAGCATTTCCCAATAGAGTTGGACTTTTTACATTTTTTTTTTGTAACAAATCACATTCCTTCTATAAAAAGGCTGCACATATATTTTTGAAATCCAACAAGTGTCATGTCAGAATTGAACAAGTGTCAGAAGTGTCATTTATGCTCGCTTGCAGCGACCTGTAATTAGCCCGTGGGTCACGATTTTGTGTCTGCATTTTCAATCACCTCTGCTTTGGTGACAGTCCGTCTGTCACGAGTTACATTGGAGCCATTTCTATCATTTTTTTGGTGAAAAACTATTATTTTAGTTTATTAAGAATATTTAATTTTAATTTTAATTCGATAATTATGTTCATTTTGTTTAGGTCCAGTAATTTATAAAATTGTTTATTTTTAGTCATCTGGTAGATTTTCGGACAATTTTACCCCTATGAGTGCATATGAACTAAAATTGCTTTTCAAAAATTGCATAGCGGTAAAATTGTCCGAAAATCTGCTAGAGAACTAAAAGTATGCAATTCCGTAAGTTACTGGACTTAAATAAAAATGGACATAATTATCGGATTAAAATTAAAATTATGCATACTTAACGGACTAAAATAGTACTTTTTCCTCTTTTTTTTTTTTTTTTTTTTTTTTTTTTTTAAAATTTCTTTTTGAAGCACTTAATTCCAATCAATACCCTCAACCATCTTTTTCTTAATGAAATTCTTTTCTTTCCAAATTCACATCTCTCTCATAACAAATACCAAGGACATGATTGCTTGGGAGATAGAGAGAGAAAAATAGAGATAAGTAAGTGTATGTTGGAGATCGATGGTATGTCTGAATTTGTGTTTTGAGGTAATTTAAAATATTTTAAAAATAAGTAGTGCAGATTTTATGTTGGGATTTTGGAGACAAAAATCACTGTTTATTATCAAATAATATCTCTTATATATATTTTTATATATAAATATGTATATATATATAAATATTGTATGTTTAATATTGTATCTTTAGGAGATAAAAATCACCGTTATTGTCAAATCATGTCTCTTTTATATTATATATATAACTGTGCATATATGTATTATATATAGAAAGTTGAAAAATAAAAAAAACCACACAAATAAGGTATAAAAATACAAAAATAAACATTAGATGTGTTTTATTTTATCTCGAAAAATACAAAAACATGAATTCAAACATAGTGTTAAGCTCACGTTGAACCTTACTTAAGTCGGATCTACTGTATGAAGTACAGCAACACAACGATGTAGAGATTATTTCAAGCATGATAATGTTATTTTGCATCGTTATGGAAGAGGATTAAGGTAAATAGAATAGTTGTTAGCCCTTATAAGTAAACTTTCATAATAAGTAACTTATAATATTTTCAGAACTGTACATTTTGATAATCATATTAAATTAAACAAGTTTTATATGCAGGATATTAAATCTCTGGAAGCCGAGCTAAGCAAGACAGCGCATGATGATGTGTCAACAATTCCTAGTACACTTGAAAAATTTATTCACAAATCAAATTTGGAACAAGACAGCGCATGGACGAGGTAAATTAATCAGCATAAACAATTTCTTCCTATTCTTTTCACAAAGGACATGTAAATAATGATGGGTTTGATGTAATTTACCTCCTCTTTGTGATATTATAAATGAATAAATTATCTCTCTATGAAATTAAAAAATAATAGCAATTTACCCCTCCGTGTTTTGTAAAATGAAGCAATCTATCCTTTGTCTAAGGAGGTAAATTGCTTTATTTTGAAAAATACACGAGTCCAAATTGCTGCGTTTTTAAAAACATAAAGAGGTAAATTGCTATTTTTTTTTTTCATAAAGGGGTAATTTGTTCATTTGCAATATTCCAAGGAGCTTCAGCACATGTCAAATCTATATTTTTGAAGTTGTATGTCGTCGTATAGTTCACTTTACATATACGCATCATACATATAAAAAGATCTTCAAATGAACAGATTATTAATGTGGATTGATGGATAAATAAAATGAAATACAATAATAAACAACAATTAAGACAGATATCTCAACAACAAAAGTTGTTTATGAAACAGGTTGGATATTATTAATAAATGCTTTTCGAAGAAGTCCGTTGAAGACATATTAACATCTCTTGTAAGTTTCTTACATTCTCGTTGAAATTCATTATCATCTTTTCTTGTCTTCCCCTCCCTTTTACTGTATTTTTTAAACTGTCACAGTCATTAACTAATCTTTACATATATGCATAAGGAAACTGAAGTTGTGCGTTGCGGAGACAAGTGGATGGCCAATGCAATCAATTCCATGAAACGTGCTTCTCCAACAAGTCTTAAGATTTGCCTAAAATCTGTAAGAATTTCATACACATTCTTGATTCTGTCGACAATTTGATTGTTAGTTAAAGTAATATTTGAATTATATGCATCAAGAAGGGCAAAAGACAATTTTCGTCCCACAGCTATAGGCCATTTTCGTTTTAGTCCCGTAAGTTTCTAGGGTTTCAATTTGGTCCCGTAAAACTGAAAAATTCGCAATTTCAGTCCAAATTTGGCCGGAAAATTTTGTGGCTCGCCGGAAAAAGTCACATGCGATGCATGTGACTTTTAAAATTGGGGGCTCGATTCTGATTGGCTGGAGAAGCTGATGTGGCGCATATGTGGCGCATACTTGGAAATTAAAAAAAAAAAATTGATGGGAAATCAAAGTTGTGAAATCCCCGCCATTCGCCGCCACCTTCTCTCTTCAATTCCGCCGCCGTTACTTCGAAT
>NC_026154.1:8603029-8694089 GCF_000512975.1 Sesamum indicum
ACAGGACGACCCACGATTGCAGATTGGTACCATTGGATTCGTCTCCTCACTGCGGTTCTAATGGGACCCCAGTCTCATATTTTCATCAACTAGGTGCAAAGATCCATCGTTTTGAAGATCTCAGTCGTCGTCCGCCGCGACTGCACCTTCCGCCGGCGTTTTCTCCTTCGTCTGAACGAACCACCGGCTCAAAAGACCATCGTTGAATGCCTCTCGTTCTGGCGAATCTTTTGAGACCAGTCCCATCAATTTTGATCACCTTTGTGCAAAGATCCGACTAAAGCCGTCCTCCGCCTTTGCCATTCTTTTGAGATGAGTCAATTTTTTTTTTTTTTAATTTCCACGTATGCGCCACATATGTGCCACATCAACTTCTCCAGCCAATCAGGATTGAATCCCCAATTTTAAAAGTCACATGCATCGCATGTGACTTTTTCCGGCGACCCACAAATTTTTCCGGCCAAATTTGGACTGAAATTGTGAATTTTTTAATTTTACGAGACCAAATTGAAACCCTAGAAACTTACGGGACTAAAACAAAAATGGCCTATAGTTGTGGGACGAAAATTGCCTTTTGCCCCATCAAGAATGAAGACATTATATAATATGAAAAACAATATTTTAGTATCAACCAATCTCACACTTTAATGATGTGGTGTGAACTTCATGTTTGATGATTTTACATCAAATGCTTCATTTTTAATCGGGATTAAATGCAATTTACCGGTGAAATGTGAAATGAGCAATTGAACCTCTGTGAAAAAAGAATTAGCAAATTACTCCCCTGTGTTTTGAAAAATGAAGCAAACTGCCCCCTATCAATAGGGGTAATTTGATTTATTTTTCCGAAACACAGGAGGTAATTTTCTATTTTAGTTTTTACAAAAATTTTGCTGCACATTTCTCATATCACAGAGAGTAAATCGTATTTTTCCATTTTTAATACTGGTATGTAATTATGTTGTGACATGTCATGAATTATAATAAATACTTGTTAATTTTGATATTTCTCACATATATATCCAAGTTAGTTCAGTATGCCCACCCTATATATATATATATATATATATAGAAAAAAATACAAGGAACTCCTTGTAATATCGTAAATGAGCAAATTACCCTTTATGAAAAATAAATAGCGATTTACCTCCCTGTATTTTTTAAAATACAACAATTTACCCCTTATGATTTTTAAAATGAAGCAATTTACCTCCCTGTATAAGGAGGTAACTTGCTTAATTTTAAAAAGTACAGGAGGATAGCTTGCTATATTCTTTTCATAAAGGGGTAATGTGCTCATTTTCAATATTAAATGTAAATTGTTATTCAACCTATATATACAATTATGAAGCGTGAAAAGATAAACCATCATTCTGCTGCATTCATGTTTTAATACTTTTAGATCAGAGAGGGACGAAGCTCAACACTGGAAGAATGTCTGAGACGTGACTATATCGTTTCTCGTCACATGGTACGAAGAACATTCAACAACGATTTTTTTGAGGTACAATATAAATTTATCAAGCATTATCGTTATACTTATCAAACTTCACATTTAATTGCTAACTTGAGTGCAACATGTAGGGGTCGAGGGCAATGTTCTTTGATAAAGATAAAAGACCGCAGGTAAGAACTAATAAAATATACGACATTCCACTTGAAATAACAAATTATAGACGTTCTTAATTATCTCTATGATGGTTTTATATTTGATTTGATCATACTAAAATTAAATTTTTATTATCGACTAAAATAATTTTAATATAAATTGCTATGCACCCGAATTGTGTATGACAAGGCTTTTTTATATTACAGTGGAACCCTTCGAGATTGGAAAACGTTGGTGACGAGTTCGTGAAGAAGTTCTTCAGTGACGTCGATAATGATGATGATTGGGATTGTTTGGCACTCCCAAATAGAAAAATCAGAAAAATAAAAACTTCTAAACTATGAATAGGAGGAAAAATAGTTTAGGTCATAATGCACTTTGATCTATGGAAGTGGACGAGAACAGTAGTTGTGAGAAAGATGCATTAGAAACTCAGTTGAATGTTACAAACATTCTAAACTAGAGATATAGGGAGTTGTATTGTTGAATTAAGTGTGAGTGTCACTGATGACAATGTAAGCGTAAGAGTGTTTAACTCTTATAAAAACTACGTTGTACTTCAAACTGATGAACTACAAATGCACTTCTTTGTAAGAAACTGGGAAGCATAGTGTGTTATTTTTCTTGGGCACACAACCAATACACTCACCTATACATGTAGATTACTTCTCGTTAAAAATTTTGAATCGTCAATGGGTTGTCTCGTGTTGTATTCAACTGTATGATTCTAGAAAGTGTAACTTGTATAAACTGGTGGATGAATCAAGCTGTGATAAAAGATTGAGTGGGAGCTTATCAAAATTTGTTGGTTTGTCCTACCAAATTTCTGTGGACCTAGAACGCAGACCCTGCTAGACATGTTTTATGATTTTAAAAATACTAGAAAATAATTTTTCAAAGACAATTCTAAAAAATATCATTGCAACGTAAAAAATATAAGATATATATATATATATATATATTTTCTAAAATTAGCTATTTTAAAAATTTAAATGGGCATGTTGTAGTTTTTCAAAATTATGAATTTCAAAAATATATTTTGGTTTATATTTGGGAAAAATACAAGTGAGCTCCATGTTATATGGGTAATGTGCAAAATATTCCCCCTGTGAAATAAGAAATACCGAATTACCTCTTAAATTGAAGCAATTTATCCCATTAAAGAGAGGTGTGTGGTTAACTTGTCCCTCATGTGACCTGACATGATTTCTTTAAGAATAAAATATTATTTTTTAATATGATATATTATATCTAAAATTTATTAATAATATAATACATATTTATTTTAAAAAGTAAAAATAATCATTTTTATGAAATATATAATATTTTTAATAATATACATTATTTTAGTTAAAACAAATAAACAAATCCTCTACCTCCTCAAGGGTCGCTGCCACCCCTTCCTCCTCAGCCCATCGCCTCAACATCTATGCCCGTCACCGCCTTCCACGCTAGCCGATGTCTCTTGTGCCACCACGCCATGCCTAGACCCATCTCCGCAACCTCCTCCCGCTTCCCAACTCCTGCCCCCCCCCTCAAAAAAAAAATAAAAGGATAAATTACATTTGTCATCCGAAATATGCCCATTTTTACACTCTGGTATCTAATTTTTTTTTCTGTGTCAACTTACCATTTCAACTTTATAAAATTTGTATTTTATCATATATGATCATTTTTTGTTGAGTTTTTTGCAGGAAAGATATCACATACTGTGCATATATGAAAAATATCACATCACGTAACCCTTAAATATTACATGTGCATTAAATGTGATTTTTTTGACAAAAGAATTGATGAAAAAATAGATATAAATGAGTCAGATGGTAAGTTAACACAAAAAAAAGTTTAGATGCCAAAGTGTAGAAACGTTCATAGTTTGAATGGAAAAATATAATTAACCTAAAATAAAAACCATGACCTGTTCCACTCCCCCTCGCTGCACCTTCCTACCCCGCCCCTTCCCCAGTGGCCGTGCCTAAACCACCTCCCCGACTCACCGTTGCTGCCCCTTTCTCTCTTTCTCTATTTAAAAATATATCTATATATATTGATATATATACATATATATATATACACAACTGTAATTATGAAAGTAAAAGGCGAGTGGATCGGCCGGAGAACACGCAAGCGGAAGCGATATAAAAAATTCACAAATTAGAAATCAAATAATATAAAATCATGATTCCAAAGGGTGAACCCTTGGAGTTCCCGGACGTTCGATGTAGTTAATAAAATAAGAAATAAAAACTAAATTGGGGCTTATGGTGAAACTAAAATCAAAAAGTGCAAGAAATGTAAATCAAGGATTACTTTTTTGTTTGATTTACTTCAAATTACTTCGAACCTCCTTTTGTTGATTCGTTCACGCAAGACTCCAACGTAGATGTCCTCTAAAGACACGTCAACACCACACTAGAATATAGGAATCCCTTAATTCTCTTTGTAGAAGAGAATAAGGGAGAAAATAACACAAAGTGTGTTGAGAGAGAAGGGGGCAGCCCACTGGGGGTGGTGTCTAGGTTAGGAGTAATTTTTGTGTTGTGTAATCATCATTAGTTATTTCAAACAACTAATATAAATATCTTGTATGGATGTACTAGAATGTGTCTAAGTTCATTCCATAATCTATAAGGTAATATATTCTTTATTCCAAATAAAGAATGACCAATATAACACTTTTCAAAAGTAAGAATCGTTAGTCAATTATTTTCTTTTTTAGAATATCCAATGAGTTTAATTAGGGGTGCTTGGCTATTTTTAATGAAATAAAACAGAAGGCCCAACTAATTTTAATTAAATTCAATTTAATTAAAATCCACCTAATTAAGCCCATCATCTATTTAATTCAATTAAATACATGAGCATAATAATCCGTTATTAATTAATAAGTCCAACTTATTAAATAATAAGGGCAAGCCTAATATAAATCAATCCTATTGATTTATCCTTGGGCTCTTCCATCCAATGGATCTCTCTCATTTGTAAGTAATCCAGTTACTTATGGAATTAATTTTTAATTAATTCATCTTCCCTTCTTGATAATTTTGTATGTGACTCTTTAGGTACACCTTTCAGCTAGGCTAGTGTCAAATGCTATTATTAATTAAATCTAATTTAATTAATAATTCTCGATCAACCCTTGATCAAGGAAGCCCGTCATTATGGATGGCCATCTAGCAACGATCCATGGCACTAGAGACTAGACGAATATCCATGTGAATTTTTAGGCTTTGGGTACGGTCCTTTCATCTACCGTCTCCTAGTTTTACTCTAGGGTATGCAATTGGGTATCGTCTCCCATCCTAGACTAGGCGTCTATGCTTAATACTTGAGATTACGTTACACCAAGTTGCTCGACATAGGCACCTCTTTTCCTATTCGACCAATGACTGTGAGCACAGGTTTATAAAGCGTGAACGCATCTCCAAGTGCATAGGAGATACCGTTGTCACGTATTAATAAGGGATGGATCCTCTTCCTGAAATTCACCATCTCTACATGCTATGACTACACTTGAGACACGATTATCTCGCGCACATATCCAAGATGCAGTCATCGAACGCAGGTGACGTCCCTGATTCCTCAAGTCTGAGGACTGCTCCTATACTATTGGAGCCGGAGATTCGAGTCATACCCACCAAGCTCTAAGGCTTCCATACGGCTATCCCCACGATTTAGTTTAATCGATTCGACACCTAGCCAATTGACCCACTAAGATCAATAGACATCCCACATTTTTCGCCGATCAAACGCGGCACTTATCAAATGAATACGGCTCTTAATGTTAGTCTCCATAGGATACAAGATACCCATTCTCGAGGTCCTCGACTAGGAACATTTCAGATCCAATCCTTGACAGTTGATTTCATTACTGCCATCCAATGCGCAGTCTAATTGTTGCACGATTGTCAAAGTGGTCTGTGGGCTTTGTTGTGATGTCGAAAAGAAATGCAAACATATACAATAAGCACAACAAAGGAAACACCAATAGCGAATACACATTTTATTCAGTAAATAATATTATATAGAATTGAGTTATTGTCACAATGGATTACAAGTATGCTAATCTAATTAGCTTCCAGGTCACCTATTCCAACAATCTCGCACTTGACCTAAAGCCAATCATCCATCGACCTCAAACCCATCTTATCTAGATGTTGAGTATGGGCTATTAGAGACATCGACTTGGTAAGTGGATCCCCTGTGTTTTCTGTTGAGTTGACTCGGTCCATCTTGACGTCACCTCTGCTCACCATCTCTTAAGCAGATGGTAGCTTCTAGGAATATGTTTAGAATAATGATGAGATCTTGGTTCCTCTGCCTGTGCTATCGCCTCGTTGTTATCACAGAAGATAACTATGGGCTCAGTAATGCTAGGCACCACATCCAACTCTTGGATGTAAGTTTTCATCTAAATCACTTCCTTAGTTGCTTTTGAAGCTGCTATGTATTTAACTTCTATGGTGGAATCTGTTGCTGTATCCTGCTTGAAACTTTTCCAAGTAACCACACCACCATTTAGCTTGAATACAGAACTTAATTGAGACTGCATCATCATTGCCTGACTGGAAGCTAGCGTCGCTATAGCCTTCTAGTATCAATTCTCCATCACTGTAAATTAAGAATATATCTTTAGTGCTCTTCAGGAACTTAAATAAAGTTTTGACTACGTTCCAGTGCGCCTCCCCGGCGCATGCCTGATATCTGCTTGTAACGCTCAAAACGTACACGATATCGGGGCACTGGACAACATACTGAATGCTTCCTATAGCTGAAGCATAAGGGATGCTTGATATCCTTTTAAGTTCCTCATCAGTCTTGGGAGAGTTTTTCTTGGACATCTTAATCCCATGCCTCATTGGAAGGAATCCTCGTTTTGAGCTCTGCATCTTGAATCTCTTCAAGACTTTCTTAATATACGAGGATTGTGTCAATCCTGACATCCTTCTAGATCTATCCCTATAGATCTTGATGTCAAGGATGTAAGAGGACTCACCTATATCCTTCATGAAAATTGTGTTGACAATCATGCTTTAGTGTCACCAAACATCTTGATATCATTCCCAATGAGCAAGATATCGTTCACATAAAGCATACGATATGCAACCGTGCTCCCGTTGATTTTTGTATATAGACAGGGATCAAATTCATTTTTGATAAAATCATAACCCCATATAACTTCATCAAAATACGTGTTCTGACTTCGGGAAGCTTGTTTGTGGTCATAGATGGACCTTTAGAGATGGCAGACCTTCTATTCTTCTCTAACGAAAGTGAAACCTTCGGCTGATCCATGTAGATCTCTTCCTCAATGAAACTATTGGAAAGGCCGTTTTCACGTCCATTTGTCATATCTCGCAGTCATACCATGCTGCTATGGCAAGTAGAATCTGAATGAACTTGGCCATGGCTATGGGCGAATAGGTTTCCACAGAATCAACCCGTCGTTGAGTGTATCCTTTTGCTATGAGACCTTGAAAGCTGTAACCTTGCCGTTAGCTCCAAGCAGGTTTAGCACCTTTAGATAGGTCTATAAGAGTCCAATCTTAATTTAAACACATCAAGTACATTTCGGATCTCATGGTCTCAAGCCACTTATCTGAATCGATGTCTAACATTGCTTCTCTGTATATCTTTAGATCATTTTCTAATTGACGAGTCAGTCTTAAGAATTCGCCTTTCAGGCGGTCGTGATTACCTGGTCGACCAATAGAGGACTGGAACAATATCAGTGAAAATTATAGGTTCAAATGATGTTCCTTCATTCTATTGAGGCGCCTCACTTGTTTCCTCAAGTATCACTTCATCGCGTCGGCTATCCGTAGGGAAACCTTTTTCCAAGAACACTGCATTTCTTGAGATAAAAACCTTTTGCTCAGATAGACCATAGAAGTAGTATCCTGCAGTTTCTTTTGGATATCTGACTAACCTGCACAGACTAGACTTTGAATCTATTTTGTCTCCCACTAGCCTCTTGACATATGCAGGACTACTACCCTACACTCTCAAGTACTTATAGGATGCAGGCTTGCCATACCATATCTCATATGGCGTCTGGGGCATCGTCTTAGATGGCCCTATTTTAAGCAATTTGGCCACTGTCTCAAGAGCGTGACCTTAGAAGGAGAGCGGCAATTCTGTAAAACTCATTATGGAACGAACCATGTCTAACAGGGTCCGATTCCTCCTTTCAACCACGCCATTAAGTTGTGGCGTTCCAGGGGGAGTTCATTGAGAGAGCATTTCATCCTCTTTTAAGTAATCAATGAATTCACCACTTAAATAATCTCTGCCTCAGTCTGATAGAAGGGTTTTAATTTTATGGCCAATTTAATTCTCGACATCAAGTCTGTACTCCTTGACGAAAGGCCTCAGACTTGTACTTCATTAGGTAAACATAACCATACCGTGAGTGATCATTGGTGAAGGTTATGAAGTATGAGTATCCTCCTCTAGCCGGAGTATTTAATGGTCCACAGACGTCTGTATGGATCAAATCCAAAAGATTATTGGCAAGCGTACTTTGTCCAACAAAAGGCTTCTTAGTCATTTTCCCTTTCAGACAGGATTTCGCAAGTTGGTAGGTTGTCCAAATCGTCAACCTCTAGACTTTTTGAGTCTACCAACTTCCTCATCCTATCCTTTGAGATATGGCCTAGCCTTGCATGCAATAACTGTGCGTTCTCATGATTATCTAATTTTTATTTGTGTTGGGCAGTCATAATCTGATTAGATTGTTAGGAGAATATAAAGACCATTGACTAGTGTACCAAGCATATGAGAATTATTATGAATCATCAAATAAAAATTATTTTTATTGATCTCAAATTTATAACCATCATTGTCTAAAACAGGTATGGAAATATATTCTTGATCATGCCCGGTACATAATAATAGTCTTTTAATTTTATCCGAATATGATCACTAATAACTAAGTTGAGAGATCCCACGGCTTCCGTAGGAACAGCCTTCCCATCACCTAGCCTTAGAATTATCTCATCCTTACTTAGTCTTCTGCTTCTTTCCATCACTTGCAAGTTATTGCAGATGTGAGCTCCACAGTCGGTACCTAATACCCAAGAAGTAGAAGTTATCATATTCACTTCAGTCACAAACATACCTGGGTTGGAGAGGAGTTGTGGGTACTCTCTCTTGCAATGCCCTTTCCTTGGCAATGCATGCAGACATTTATTGCCATCGACCACTAAGAACCACCAACCTTCCCTTTCCTCTTTGCCCATTCCCATGGGAGCAGTAAGGGTGCTTGAAGCGCTAGCAGTGGCTGCGACAACTTTTTCCTTGCCCTTCTTCCTCTTCTAGTGTCTGACCTTCTTGCCTTTCGCGTTGGAGATTGAAGCCTCTCATACCAATACTACCGGCGTAAACTTGTGGGCGTCACCTTGTATTGGACCAGCATATTAATTAACTTATGAATAAACTTCTCAAGTCCGTTAAATGGGTCATAAGACGGAGGAAGTGACTAAAGGATAACGTCAATGTACGTGTCATTGTCAAGCCCAAGTTTGAGGTTTTCGAGTTTCTCCACTAGGGATAGCATCTTAATCCCGTGACTTTATACAGATGATCCTTCGGCCATCTTGGTCCAGAATGCTTTTGTGGTGGCATATCTAATATGCCTATCAAGAACTGTATAAGCTTCCATCATGTGGAGCATTATTGAGGAAACATAATGCAGCCTATCATATTGCTTTTGGATGTCAGTGGACATCGAAGTCAATATGATACTGGGAACCTTGTGGTTGTGCTAAAACCATTCTCGAACATGACACGCTATTCGAGCGAGGATCCTTCCGGCAAAGCTGTCGAGAGTGGCTTGTCCAAGACATAGCCCTGGTTCTCAAAATCTAGGACAATCCTTAGATTTTTCAGGCAATCATTATAGTTCATGCCATTGAATTTGTTAGTCTCTATAATCATGGTTAAAGGATTCTTAGACATTTTCTAGAAAATAGATAATAAATAGAAATCAACGAATGATTGTAATACTATGAATAAGCTTAATGACTTGGACTTTAGTCTTTAACTCTCCACTATTTATATGAAAGCCAACCACTCTCAAGTAGGGTTTTGGGAATAACATTTTCTAGTGGGTTTGGAATCCACAAGCAAATTTTTCATGCTCCACTTTTATGATTCACATGGAAAATGCCTCATGGGAGGCATCCAATACCATTCTAGTTTCATGAGTTCCCAAGATCCTTTACCTCACCTCTTCACATGATTCCGAGGATTCCACGCCAATCATGTTACTCGGTGTTAGGCCTAACCCATCAACCAAATCACATTTCATTGGTCGCCCCCAACAACTCGTGAGACAGAAAAACAATGAATATGTTCCTTTGTTCACAACAATGGTGCAACTTTCCTCTATCTGAAACGTGCCACGACTCGTGAGATCATACTTGGGTATCGGTAGCTTCCTCACCATATTACTGTGAATGGAAGGCTTGGACAGATCAAAACCATTTCGATCCAAGTCCATTATAAGCCGAATGTTTAACTTGGTCCAACGAAGTGAGTTAATATTTAGTTTTAGACAGAGACCTCATCACACAATAGAATTGCATGCATAAATATCAAATATTTAAAGCATTAAGTAAACGCATCGCACACAATGTAACCTAGCATACCTTGTTGGATGATCACGAGCCCAACCTATGCGACCCACTGAGCCTGCAGTGAGTCTAAGGACTGTCTCAGGTGGCCCTATGTTATTACAATGATGATTTACCCATCAATATATAAATGGGCCTTGAAACTCCTCCCTCCTTCGCGGGCCTTCATCTTCATGGGCTTGCTTTTACATAGAAATTGTAAAACCTCACCAAAAAATCTATGCTACTTTCATTACAATTGAATAAGAAACCCTAATTAGAAGTCGGGGGAGTACATAGCCGGGAGGAGAGCAAGCCTTAATTCCAAGGCATAAAACGAGAGAGAGAGAGAAAGGAGAAAAATAAACCACAAGGGCACATGGGCCCACCCAATAAAATTAAAAGACATACATGCAGTCTAGGGCTCCGTGATTATCCATCCACATTCAGTTAGCACGTAATATCAATTAATCATGCTAGATATGAAAAAAAAATAATATCCCAAGAAAGGACAACATGATATCCAATATCACGAAATACAATTATATGCAGAAAACAACAAGTTTAAAATTTACAAATTAAAAGGATGACAAAGTTCCGTACATCCAATGCACACAAACAAACCAAATTAATTAAAGCAATTTAGTTCTATAAAAATCCAATTTTATCGAAAATTAAATCAGCAAAATTAACATCTTTCAAAAAGTGTGAAGAAATCAGAAAATCAAATATTTTGGAAGAAATGACAAAAAACGGCCCAACCGTCGGCCGTCAATCATAGCAGGACCCAAGCGGCCGCACAGTAGGCCAGGCGCGCGTAGGCGGCTGCATTGCGAGCGTGCAGATAGCCTATGCGCATTGCCTGTGCATGCGCTGGCCAAACTGCACCGCAGGCTCTCGCCCTCACTGCCTGTCGGCAGTGCACTGCTACAGTACGGAAGATTTTTTTTATTTCTACATAATAAACTGAAAGAAAAAGCAGGTATTTTACCAGAAAATTTATTTTTCTTGAAATACTTAAAATCATCCCAAAATTACAAAAAATGAACAAGTTAATTTTCTCATATAATTATTCAAGAATAAGCAAAATAAATAAAATGCTTCAAAAGCAATAAAAAATCACGTTATCATGCTTGTTCACATAAAACAATAGCCCCACATCGAACCGGGCTCTGATACCACTTGAAAATAAAAGGCGATTGGATCAGCCTGGGAATGCGGAAGTGGAATCGGTAATTAAAAAATTCATAAATTAAAAATCAAACAAAATAAATCATGATTCGAAGGGGTGTATGCTTGGAGTTCCCAGGCATTCGATGTAGTTAATAAAATAAGCAATTAAAACTAAACCAAGGCTTATGGTGAAATTAAAATCGAGGAGTGCAAGAAATGTAAATCAAGGATTACCTTTTTGTTTTATTCATTTCGAACCTCGTTTTGTTGATTCGTTCATGCGCGACTCCAATGTAGAAGTCCTCTAAAGAGATGTCCATGCCACACCGGAATATAGTGGATCCCTTAATTCCCTTTGCTAGAAGAGAATAAGGGAGAAAGCCATACCAAGTGTGTTGTGAGAGAATGGGGTGGCCGATTGGGGATGGTTTCTAGGTTAGGAGTATTTTTTGTATTGTGTAATCATCTTTAGTTATTCCAATAACTAATATATATACCTTGTATGGATGAGCTAGAATATATCTAGATTCATTCCACAATCTATAAGGTAATATGTGACGTCCCATAGATTATAATACATAATTGTAGGATTAATTGATAAATCTTTATGAAACTAAGTTAATTAGTAAATAAATTATAGGTCATAATTAAAATATAATAAGACTTGAGCGGATTAAATTGAAATTTGTAATAATATTTGGGGCCACTTATATTAATTAAAAAAATTTAGGAAGGACGTAATGGATATTTTGAAAAAAATCTAATTAAACAAATCAAATAATAATAATATTATATATATTAGTAAATAATATACATATATATAAAGAGAGAAGAAAGAGAGTTGAAGGTTAAATAAATAATATATACATATATATATATATACACGTAAAGAGAAAAGAAAGAGAGTTGAGAGTGGGAGGTGGGGCCACTAACCCCCACCGCCTCACTCTACCTTTTTTCCTTGTACACAACACACACACACCCACATACTCAACACACAACACTCGCACATTAAAATTGCAATTCTTCCTCGCGAAAAAATACAAACAGAGGTACGAAAATTGCATTTTAATTTATATTAATATATATAATTATATTATTTAGTTAGCTCATTTATTAAGTGTTGATTATATTATGCGATGTACTATTTAATCGGAATATTTGACGAGTTTGGCTATTTGAAATAGTGTCGAATTGAATATCAAATCCGATATGAAAATGATATCGTTGGTTAATTAGATTATTAAATTTGTTAGATTTAAATATTACTATAGTTAATTTATACAACTCCATCGAAATTATTAACTAAATACATAATTCCACGTATTACCGTTTAATTAAATTATATAGTAGCGAGGGATTGACAGAAAATTCATAAAAATATTTTGAAATTATATTTAAGAAATATTATGTTATTACAGAGGAAAAATGAGGTTTTTAATGATAATCTAATTTAGGGATGTTATTAAAAATGCTAGTCATAAATATATAAGGGGTTGGTTAAATGAATCCCTCCAAATTGATAAATTATAAGTATTTTTATGAAGCCTAGAATGTCTAGTTATTAAGAAGAACTAGAACGAAGATTTATATTTCAATAAAAATAAAAGGATCATTAGAAATTGTGTGAATAATATCTAATACTCTATATAAAAGAAATTATGATATTTTCGATATATTAATTGTATGTGTTATAACTCACTATAGGATATGGGGATAAGGCGAAAGGACTGACAATTATCCATTGGATAGATAAAAGCGTTGCAAGGTCGAGCTAAGTAAAACATTAGCATTCTTAATATATGTTTCCATTATTTATGGTATTACTGTTATATGAATAGTGATTCATGCTGAAGCTGATTTATCAGCAAATATATGAGAAGTGGATGATTTAATTTGATTAACGATATGGTGTATGTAAAATGAGAAAATATATTAAAATATTGTATTTGTTGTATGATGTGTTGTGGGTGTCTGAAAATGAGAATATATCGATACATGGTTTTACGTTATCGGTTGCTTACAAGAAGGATGATATGTGGAAATGAGGGAGTGGTGGAAATTGAATATAATTGTGATGTGAATACTCCTTGATGTTATTGAAAGCCTGGAAGGCGAAATGAAATGAATATAGCTATGATGCGATGTGAGAAAGAAATGAAATGGAAAGAGCTTTGATGCGATATGAAAATAGCTATGATGCGATATAAAAGAGCTATGATGCGAAATGAAAGATCTATGATGCGAATTGAAAGAGTTCTGATGCAAATTGAAAGAGCTGTAAAGCGAAATGAGATTGATAAGCCGGCTGTCAAGGGGATTCACTTGACGTTATATAATGGTGAGATTGAGTTGACGGGAAAAACACGATATCACCTTCTGGTAAGCAAACCAGAGAAAAAAAAGGAGTTTAATTGATTGTTTTATTGCAAGTTAGCTATGTGGTGCAATAAAGCTGATTACGTTGGAATTTAATTGACTATATTCTATGCATGTTGCCTACTTATCTTGTTTAGGCTACATTTGATATACATATATAGATAGGGCTAGTTATTTACTTACTGAACGATAGGCTCCTTCCTCTGTCGATATTTTTTTTTCAGGAATAGACTTGAGGTGTCTACCTGTCGAACACTAGGTCCAAACGCTATATTCAGTCAGGTCAGGCCAGTACGCAGTTTTCTCCTCATTGTGAGTTAGAGTACAAATCACATTTTGTTTCTATAAAGAGAACGTAAAAGCATGGGGATTACTTGTAATGAATCAACTTGTGGTGTTTGATATGTATATATAATGTTGTGGGTTGATTATGGATGTTATGTCGTTCGGATTACATGTGCATATTGATTAGATGATTATGTGCATATTTATATATATAGATATAAGGGTTACTTTAAGTATGACGTTTAGGGAAGATGTAACCCTAGTAGCGATAGAGGGTGCTACATAATATATTCTTTATTCCAAATAAAAGATGACCAACATAGAACTTTCCAAAAGTGAAAATTACTAGTCAATTATTTTCTTTTCTAAAATTATCCAATGCGTTAAATTAGGGGTGCTTTTCTAATGAAATATAATATAAGGCCTAACTACTTTTAGTTAAACCCAATTTAATTAAAATTCACCTAATTAAGCCCATCATATATTTAATCCAATTAAATACATGAGCCCAATAAGTCTTTATTAATTAATAAGTCCAACTTATTAAATAATAAGGACAAGCCTAATATAAATCAATCCTATTGATTTATCCTTGGGCTCCTCCATCCAATGGATCTTTCTCTTTTGTAAGTTATCCAACTACTTTTGTGTTTAGTTATTATGTAATAATATTATTTCAAATAATATTATGTACAATAATATATATATATATACCTTGTATAGATGTGCATAAATGTGTCTAGGTACATTTATTCATTATAAGTTAAGCTTCTTAATTCCAAATCAAGAAGATGATCAGAATTGCACTTTTTCAAATTGCAATTTGCTAGCCAATAATTTCTTTCTATAGAATTTTCACATGTGCTCAATGGGGTGTGTTGGCCGATTTTTATGATTAAAAATATAAGGCCCAATGAATTTTTTATTTAAATCCAACTTAAAAGAAATCCATCAAATTGAGCCCAAAATGTATTTAATCCAATTAAATATATCATCCCATATTGCCTTTATTCATTAATAAGGTCCAACTTATTAAATAATGAGGACAAACCCAATACAAATTAATCCCATTAATTTATCTTTGGGTCTTCCATCCAATGGATCTCTCATTTGCAAGTAATTCAATTACTTGTAGAATTACTTTCAAATTAATTTCTTGTTCTTTCCCGGTGATTTGTGTGTGACACTTTATGTTCACCTTTTAATTAGATTTGGGCTAGGGTCTAACACTATTATTAATTTAATCTAATTTAATTATTAATTCTTGATTAACCCTTTAATCAAGAAGGCCCATCACCATGGGTGGCAGTCTACCAATGGTCCATGGCACTAGAGACTAGGTAAATGTCCATATGAATATTTAGGCTATCGAGTCCATACGGGTACGGTCCTTCCATCTACTGTCCCCCAGCCTTAGTCTAGGGCATGCAATTTGACGTTGGTTCCCATCGTGGACTTGTCATCTATGCTTTAATACATGAGACCGCGCTACGCTTAATTGATCGACATAGGAATCTCCTTTCCTACTCGATTAACCATTGTGGGGACAAATTCATGAGGCGTGAGTGCATCTCCAAGTGCATAGGAGATACCTCTATCAAATACTGATAGGTGACGGATCATCTTCTTGGGACTCACCGTCCTTACTACATACTCCGACTGCATTGGACGAGGCTTATGATAATCATATCTGTGATACAATCACCTATCGCACACATCCAAGATACAGTCACTGTATGCACGTGACTGTCGTGATTCCTCAAGTTTGAGGACTACTCTCGTACTCTCAAATCGGGGATTCGAGTCATACCGACCAAGCCTCCAAGGCTTCCATACGACGATCACCATAGGTTAGTTCAGTTGAATCGGTACCTAGTCAATCAACTCGTCAAGACCACATAGACACCCCATGTTTGTCACCGATTAAATACGATACTGACTAGTTAAATGCGACTCTTATTGCAAGTCTCCATAGAACTCTCGATGCCTAATCTCAAGGTTTTTGACTTGGAACGTTTCAGACCCACCTTTTTGGTAGTTGGTTTCATAATCGTCATCCGAATGCGCGGCTCAACTGCACGATTGCCAATTGGATGTGGGCTTTGTTGTGATGTTCAGGGAGATGCAAACATACAGAACGAGCAGAACAAAGTAATTGTCAAATAAGCGAATACTCATTTTATTCACTAATTACATAATATTGATTAATTGTTAGAAGAGAATTCATCCAGACTAATCTGATTGGATTTTTGGTCATCTATCCTAAAAATCTCTCACTTGACGTAAAGCCAATCACCGATCGACCTCAAAACCCATCTTATCAAGATGTTGAGTATGGGCAATTTGTGACACTAGTTTAATCTGTGGATTTGTTGTGCTTTCTGCTGAGTTAACTCGGTCCATCCGTATTTCACCTCTACTCACCATCTCTCTAGACACATGGTAGCATCTATGAATGTGTTTGGAATAGTGATGAGATCCCGGTTCCTTTGCATATGCTATTGCCCTATTGTTATGGCAAAAGATAACTATCAGTTCAGCAATGGTAGGCACTATACCCAACTTTTGGATGTAGTTTTTTATCCAAATCGCTTCTGAAGCTGCTATGTATTCAACTTCCATTTTGGAATCCATTGTGGTATCCTGCTTGGTACTTTTCCAAACAACCACACCACCATTCAGCTTGAATATTCATCAGCTGCTTCTGTAGTTGCTATGTATTCAGCTTCCCTGGTGGAACCCATCGTGGCAGCCTGCTTGGAACTCTTCCAAGTAACCACACCACCATTCAACTTGAATATAAAATCTGACTGGGACTTGACATCATCATCATCCGACTGGAAACTAGCATAATTGTAGCCTTCCAGTATCAATTCTCCAACACCATAGATCAAGAATATATCTTTAGTCCTTTTCAGGTACTTAAGTATGGTCTTGAGCGTACTCTAGTGTGCCTCACCAGTACACGCCTCATCTGCTCGTTACGCTCAAAGCGTATGAAACATCAGGCCTTGTGCATTTGACAGCATACTAAATACTGCTCACAACTGAAGCAAAGGGGATGTCCTACATCCGCTTAAGTTCCTCATAACTCTTAAGAAACTGTTTCTTGGACAGCTTAACCCCATGCCTTATTGGAAGGAGTCGTCATTTTGAGTTCTCCATCTTGAATATCTTCAGGACTTTCTCAATATACGAGGATTGGGTCAATCCTAAAATCCTTTTGCGTCTATCCTTGTGGATCTTGATGTCAAAAATCTAGGAAGCCTCACCCAAATCCTTCATGGAAAATTGAGTGGACAACCACGCTTTTACGTTTTCCAACATCTTGACATCATTCCTAATGAGCAAAACATTGTCAACATAAAGCATAAGGTATGCAATTGAGCTCCCATTGATCTTCTTGTATACGCAAGAATCAAATTCGTTCTTTATGAAATCATACCCCCGTATGACTTCCTCAAAACGTGTGTTTCGATTTTGGGAAGCCTGTTCGAAGCCATAGATGGACCTTTGGATATGACAGATGTTTTGTTCTTCTGTAGCAGAGGTGAAACCTTCAGACTGATCCATGTAGATCTCTTCCTCAACAAAACTATTTAGGAAGGTCTTTTTCACGTCCATCTACCATATCTCATAGTCATATCATGCTGCTATAGCAAGCAGTATTCGAATGGACTTGGCCATGACCATGGGAGAATAGGTTTCCTTAAAGTCAACCCCATGTCGTTGAGTGTATCGTTTTGTGATGAGCCTAGCTTTGAAGGCAGTAACCTCCCCGTCAGCTTGAAGCTTACGTTTGTAGACCCATTTGCAACCAGCTGGCTTAATGCCTTTGGGTGGGTCCACGATGACCCAAACTTGGTTTGAACCCATCGAGTCCATTTCGAATTTCATGGCCTCAAGCCACTTATCCAAGTCGATGTCACATCGCTTGTCCGTATGTTCTTGGATCATCATTCAATGGGTTAATCAAACCTAAGAATCCATACCTGTCTAGTGGTTGGGATACGCTCGTTGACATATGGAGAACTTAAGCACTATTACTGGGAACCGTAGGTATAGATGGCATCGCATTATCTTGATGAGGTATCTTACTTGATTCTTCAAGCAGTTCAACATCACGTCGGCTATCCATAGGAAAATCTTTTTTCCAAAAGTACAACATTCCTCGAGATAAAAACCTTTTGTTTCCATGGGTCATAGAAATAGTACCTCGCAGTATCTCTCAGATATTCGACAAACCTGCACAAACTAGATATTGACTCTAGTTTGTCTTCCACTAGTCTCTTGACGTATGCAGAGTTACCCCCACACTCTCAAGTACTTGTAGGATGCAAGTTGTCGTGCCATATCTCTTATGCCATCTAGGGCATAGCTTTGGAGGGCGCCATGTTGATAAACTTGGTCGTTGTCTCAAGAGCGTATCCCAGAAGGATAGGGGCAATTCGACAAAATTCATTATGGACCGAACCATGTCCAATAGGATTCGATTTTCCCTTTCGGCGACGCCGTTAAGCTGCAGCGATCTAGGAGGAGTCCATGGAGAGATAATTCGATTATCTTTTAGGTAATCCATGTACTCACCACTTAAATATTCTACACCTCAGTCTGACCGAAGGGCTTTGATCTTACGGCTATTTCGATTCTTTATTTCAAGTTTGAATTCCTTAAACCTTCCAAAGGCCTCAGACTTGTACCTCATAAGGTAAACATAACCGTACCGTGAGTGATCATTAGTAAAGGTTATGAAGTACGAGTATCCTTCTTTAGCCGGAGTATTAGTGTCCACAGACGACTGTGTGGATTAAGTCCAACAGACCAGTGGCAAGCGTACTTTGTCCAATTAGAGGTTTCTTGATCATTTTTTTCTTTTAGACAGATTCACAAGTTGGTAGTTTGTCCAAATTGTCTACCTCTAGACTTCTTGATTCTACCAATTTCCTCATCTTTTCTGTGGATATATGACCTAACCACGCATGCCAAATATGTGCGTTTTCACGATTATCTAATTTTTATTTGTGTTGGACAGCCATAGTCCAATTTGAATGTTGAGGAATATGAAGACCGTACCAAGCAGATGAAAGTTATCATCAATCATCAAATAAAAATTATTTTTATTAATGTTAAACACATAACCATCATTTTCTGAAGTAGGAATGGAAATAATATTTTTGATCATGCTGGGTACATACTAACAGTTCTTTGATTCTATCCAAATATGATCACTAATAGCTTATTGAGAGATCACGGCTTCCGCAGCAATGATGTTGCCATCACCGAACCTTAGGATCATCTCGTCCTTATGTAACCTTTTGCTTCTTTCCAGCGCCTGCAAATTATTGCAGATGTGAGCTCTACAGTTTGTATCTAATCCCCAAGAAGCAGAATTAGTTATCATAGTTACATCAATCACAAATGCACCTGGGTTGAAGAGGAGTTGTGGGCACTCCCTCTTCCAATGCCCCTTTTCACGGTAATGAATGCAAACATAATTTGCCCTCGACTGCTATGTACCACCATTCTTTCCTTTCCCTTTGTCCTTTCCCACTGAAGCAACAGGGGCGCTAGTAGTGGATGTGAAAGTTTTTTCTTTTTCCTTTTTCCTCTTTTAGCTTCCGGCCCTCTTTCCTTTCGCCTTGATGTCGAAGCCTGTCCTATTAATACCATAAGCGCAGACTTGTGGGTCATTGCCTCGTCTTCGACCAGCATATTAATTAACTCATGAATAGACTTCTCAAGTCCATTCATGTTGTAGATGATAATAAACGGATCATAGGACGGAAGAAGTGATTGGAGGATCACATCGATGTACGTGTCATTGTTAAGCCCAACTTTGAGGTCTTCGAGCTTCTCCACAAAGGATAGCATCTTGACCCCATGACGTTGCACAGAGAATCCCTCAATCATCTTGATCCCAAAAAGTACTTTTGTAGTGGCATATTTAATATGCCTATTAGGAATTACAAAAATCACTTTCATGGGGCATTAACGAGGGAACATCTTCCAAGCTATCATATATTTTTGGATGTCATTTGTCCTTGAAGCTAATATGATACTGCGCATCTTGTGATTGTCCTCACACGTTCTTTAGGGTAGGACCCTTCCAGCAAGGTCACCGGGATTGCCTTGTCCAAGATCTAGCCCTGGCTCTCGAAATCTAGGACAATTCGTAGATTCCGTAGCCAGTTGTTGTAGTTCGTGCCATTGAATTTATTTAGTCTCTATTATCAGGGTTAAGGGGTTCTTAGATATTTTCAACATAATAAAATTAAACAGAAATCAACAGGTGATAGAAATATTATTGATAAGTTCAAGACATGGTCTTTAGTCTTTAACTCTCCCACTATTTATATAAAATCCGACCGCTCTCAAGTGCGGCTCAGGAAAACTATTTTCTAGTGTGCCTGGGATCCACAAGAATAGTTTGTCATGCGTCGCTTTTACAATCACATTGAAAAATTATTTTGGGAGGCAACCAATGCCATTCTCATTCCATGAGATTCCGAAGATATACCTCTTCACATGATCCAGAGGACTCCAAGCGAATCAAATTACTCAGTGTTAGGCCCCACCCATCAACCAAATCACACTTCAGCCGTCACCGCCCAGGACTCGTGAGATAGGGAAACATTGAGCGTGCTTCTTTGTTCACAATAATGGTGCAACTTTCTTCAATTCCAAGTATACCACGACTCGTGAGACCACACTTTGATATTGACAGTTTCCTCACCACATTGCTACGGATGGAAGGCTTGGACAGATCAAGACAATCTTGATCCAAGTCTCTTTTGGGCCTAATATTTAACTTGGTCCAACCAAGTGAGAATTACGTTTGAGTGTTTGACCAAGACCTCATCACATAATTTTATTGCATGCATAAACATCAAATGAAGCGATAAAAAAATCATTGCATGCAACAGAATATAGCATACCCCTGTTCGATGATCACGAGTCCACCTACACAACCCACTGAACCCGCAGTAAGTCTGAGGTCTATCTAGGATGAGCCTATGCTATTACAAAGAATTGATTTACCCATAACATGCTAATGGGCCTTGTAACTCATTCTTAGGCCTCCTTCCTTGGGCTTGCCTTCTTCTTCCTTGGACTGCCTTGTAAAAATAAAAAATCCTCACCAAAAAAATCTATTCTACTCTCATTACAATTTAACAAGAAGCCCCGATCAGCAGTCGGGGGAAACACATAGTGGGGAGGATAGCAACACTAATTATTCCAAGGCAAAAAATGAGAGAAGAGAGATATAAGGGCCATACGAGCCCACCAACAAATATAATGCATAAATAAAGGTCTAAAGCTCTGTGATCATCCTTTATCATTCAAACAAATAATAATACATGCCATGTATAATTCAAACCATGATATCCAATATCACAAAATTAATCATACAAGTTCAAAATTTGCAATCAAAAGGATGACTAAAAATCATGTGCATCCAATGCACATAATAAATCTAGTTAATCATGCAATTTTAATTTTAGAAAAAATCCAATTTTATTCCAAAAAATGAAAATAGCATAATGAATAATTTATAAAAGTCCAAGAAATCAAATTTTCAAAAAAACAATGAAAATACAGCCCAACTGTCGGCCGTAGGCCTGCAGCGCGCACTGCCGATCCTGGCCCCCCGCGCGCGGGGCTGCATTATAAGCATGCTCCCGTGCATGTTGCCTGCCTGCGAGTGTTGTACGCGCGCTGGCCTTGCGGAGGCAACGGTAGTTCTGCTGCAGTTCTTTTTTCTATTTGTCCAAGTATAACCAAAATCAAGCATTACACAAAAAATTGTAAATTTTCAAATGTTTGAATAATCTAATTAATTGCAAAAATAAAACGAGCAATTTTTCATCATATAATTACCAAAAAAAAATAATAGAACATGCTTCAAAAGCTGTAAAGAGTACATCAACGTGCTTATTACATACAACCATCAACCGTTGCATAGAACTGGGCTCGGATACCATTTGAAGGATCGAGTGGTACGGCCTGCAAAAGCGCAAGCGGAAGCGGGAGCAATGAACACATGCAGCAATAAAATTTAAAGTGCAAAATAAACGAATTTAATGGGTGTACCCTTGGAGTTCCAGTCATTCCATGTAGGATTAACACAAAGTGAACTGTGGTAAAATTGCCAAAAGAAACCAAATACAAATAAAACGAACAAAATTTTGCCTTCGTTGGAATCTGCCTATTTTAAGCATTCACGCTAGGATCCAATGCAGGAATCCTCTAATACGTCCACACCACACAGATACTAGAATCCCAATGCATCCTAAGAAAGCAATAGAAAAAGAACTCCAAGAGAGAGCGAGGTGGCCGAGAATGAGAGGAAGACTAGGAACGAAAATATTTTTTGTGTTGTGTTATTGTGTAATAATAATATTTTGAATAATATTATGTACAATAATATATATATATACACACATTGTATAGATGTGCATAAATGTTTTTAGGTACATTTATTCATCTATAAGGTAAATCTTCTTAATTCCAAATGAAGAAGATGATCAAAATTGCACTTTTCAAAATAGCAATTTGCTAGCCAATAATTTCTTTCCGTAGAATTTTCACATGTGCTCAATGGTGTGTGTTAGCCGATTTTTAGGATTAAAAATGCAAGGCCCAGTGAATTTATTATTTAAATCCAATTTAAAAAAATCCATCCAATTGAGCCCAATATGTATTTAATCCAATTAAGTACATAATCTTATATTGTTGTGATTAATTAATAAGGTCCAGCTTATTAAATAATGAGGACAAACTCAATATAAATTATTCCCATTAATTTATCGTTGGGCCTTCCATCCAATGGATCTCTCATTTGCAAGTAATGCAATTACATGTGAATTAATTTCAAATTAATTCTTTTTTCTTTTCCGATGATTTGTGTGTGACTTTTTAAGTTCACCTTTCAGCTAGACTTGGTCTAGGGTCTAACACTATTATTAATTAGATTTAATTTTATTTATAATTCTTGATTAACCCTTAATCAAGAAACCCGTCATCGTGGGTGGCCCTCTAGCAATGGTCCATGGCACTAGAGGTTAGATTAATGTCCGTGTGGATATTTATGCTCTTGAGACCATACGGGTTCGGTCCTTCCATCTACCATGTCTCGGCATTAGTCTAGGGCATAAAATTTGACATTGGATTTCATCCTGGACTAGTCATTTATGCTTTAGTACTTAAGACCGCACTGACACTTAATTGATTGATACAGGAACCTCCTTTCGTACTCGGTTAACTACTGTGGCCACAGATTTGTAAGTCACGAGCGCGTCTCCAAGTGCATAAGAGATACCTCTATCAAGTACTGATAGGGGACGGATCCTCCTATTGTAACTTACTGTCCTTGCTACATACTCTGACTGCACTAGATGAGGCTTATGATGATCATTTCTGCTACACAATCACCTCCCACACACATCCAAGATACAGTCATCGTATGCACGTGACTACTGTGATTCCTCAAGTTTGAGGAGTACTCCCACTCTATTGAAATAGCAATTCAAGTCATATCGATCAAGCCTCCAGGGATTCTATATGATGATCCCAGTGAGTCAGTTCAATTGATTCGATACGTAGTCAGTCAACCCACCAAGACCGAATAGACGCCCCATGTCTGTCACCGATGAAATACGATACTCAGACTGAATGCGACTCTTAGTGAAAGTCTCCATAGGACTCTTGATGCCCAATCTTGAGGTCCTCAACTTAGAACGTTTCAGATCCGACCTTTTCGTAGTTGGTTTCATGACCGTCATCCAATGCACGACCCACCTGCTCAAATTTCTAATTAGTCTGTGGGCTTTTTATGATGTTCAAGCAGATGCAAACATACAGAATTAGCACAACAAAGTAAATGCCAAATAGGAGAATACTCACTTTAGTCACTTAAAATAATATTACATAATATTTATTAATTGTCAGAATAGAATACATCCAGACCAATCTGAGTGGCTTTTTGGTCAAAAATCCTAACAGTTTTGGTTCCTCCTTAGCCTAGCAATGGTCTAACCAAGGCCTTGGGCTTAAATTTTAATGGACCGGGCTTGATTAATAAAAATTAAATCAAACCCACATCTAATGGACTTTAAATCAAACCTAGTTTAATTTATAACCCCAACATTAAAATATTCTTTAGTCCAATTAAAGGATCCAAGCCTTTTATTATCTCTCTTTCAATTTATAAATCTAATTTATAAATCGGACCAAACCCAATAAAATTAATTCAATTAATTTTAGTGGCTAATTTAAAATTGTAATGAATCCAATTAATTAAATTTCAAGTCATCCATCCAATGGATTGGTCTAAATAAATGAATTCGATCATTTATTTTCTCGAAAGATTAATTTAATCCAATTAAATTAATCTGACTGTTCTGAAATTAATTTTAAATTAATTCCAGCCTATTATAATGGTAGGGTGTGACTCTTTAGGTTTATCCTCAACTAAACATGAGTGTGTGTGATAAATATAATTAATTAAATTAAATTAATTAATCCCGTTACCATGGGTGGGTGGCTGTCTAGCAACAGTCCATGGTACTAGAGATTAGATGAATAGTGTGTGAACATTCAGAATTCGAGTCCATAACGAGTACTGTCCTACTACCAACCGTCCCCCGCTCTTAGTCTAGTGCATGGAATTGAGTATCGGTTAATCCTTAACTAGGCAACTATGCTTAGCAGTCGAGACGCGTTTGCTCCACTAATCCAATCTAGAAACCTATCTCTAATCGATCAATCGCTTTGGCCAAGGACTTTTAGAGTTTAAACCATCTCATACTAACCCTCAAAAGTTGGTTTCATAGCCACCATCCAATGCACAACCCAACTACATGAGTTATTCAATTGGTCTGTGGGCATTTACTGTGACGTTAAAACACCATTCAACGTAAATAGTAAGCACAACAAACAAATGGTGCCACAGATGAATACTTAATACATTCATAAAAATTGCTAAATGGTTCCCAAAATTGCCAATCTAATTAGTTTTCTAGTCACCTATTGTAATAATCTCCCACTTGACCTAAAGCCAATTGCCCATATCCCTCAGACCTATTTGAGTGAGTAATTTGTGCTGCTCTGTCTCACGGGTCTACCATATTTTCTGCTGAAATGACATGGTGCAACCATACGTCACCTCTTCCTCCCATTTTTCCATGCTGATGGTGGCGTCTAAGAATATTTCTTGGACCTGTGATGAGATCTCGGCCCTTTAGCTTGTGCCATAGCCTATTTGTTATCCTTTAGGTAACTACTGGTTTGGTCGTACTAGACTCCACATTCAACCATTGGATGTGGATTTTCATCCAATACACTTCCTGAGCAACTATTAAAGCCACTATGCATTTGACTTCCATGGTGAAAACTATTGTCGCATCCCACTTGAAACCATTCCAAGCCCCCACATCACCATAGAGTCTAAATGTACATTCAAATTGAGACTAGTCACCATTCACATATAACTGGAAGCTAGTATCACCATAGCCTTACAAAATCAACTATCCATTGACTTGCATCAAGAACACTCCTTTAATTTTTATTCAAGTACTAAAGAGTGATCTTGACTGCTATGCAGTGCCTTCTTAATACACTTCCGATATCCATTGTTATGCTCTAAGCACACACAACATTCGGCCTAGTGCATCAGACCACATACCCCGTTCGTCAATGACAAAAGACATAGAGGATGTCAAAGATCTTTCTAAACTTCTCATCAGTCCACGAAGACTGAGTCTTGGACGATTTATCCCTATGATAAGGGAAGGAATCCAATTCCTTCATAGAGAATTGTGTGAATAATGTTTGTGCTTTAGTGTTTCCCAACATCTTCACATCATTCAAAATGAGTAAGGCCTTCACACCTAAAACACTAGGAACATAATTTAGCTCCCACTGACCTTCCAACTCATTCTCGACCCGAATCATACCCTGTATGACCTTGTCTAAATGAATATTCCAAATACAAGGAGTTTCAAATCTAGTTTGTACTCCATGTTGAATCTCATGGCTCCAAGCCATTCATCAAACCTGATGTTCTACACCGCTTCTCCTTAATGTCTTTGGATCATAATCCAATTGACTGATCAAACTCAGAAACTTGTACCTATTAGGTAATTTAGGTGTTCTAGTCATCCCTCAAGAGGCTGGATATAGTGAGTTAGTGGAACAAGTCGATTACAAATGATGTTTGCTACATTTGACTAAGGTGTCTCTCCATTTGATTCCTCAAGGAGCTACTCCTCACGTCAGTTATCCAATGAAATTCAATTTCTCTTAGGATAACAAATAAACCTGTACAAACCTAGTTTGCCTCCAGATAGTCCCTTAATGTATATAGGACCTTCTCATATACTAAAGTACGTTTTGAAAACAGGCTTGCCATGCCACATGACCAAGGTAGTTCCGTAAAAAAACAGTCGAACCAAGTCTAGCAAGGTTTGATCCCTCCCTTATTAGAGACACCGTTCAATTCTGGCACTCCAAAGAATAACTCCACTGAGTGAGAATTCCATTCTCACCAAATACATCAAGAACCCCCACTAAATACACACTACCTAGATCCAAATCGAAGGATTTAATTTTGTGATCAGTTTGGTTCTCCACTTCAAGTCTAATTCTCTAAACCTTCCAAAGGTCCTTAGACTTGTGAACCCCCTTCTGGCTCTGTGTATTCATTGACCCATAGATGTCTTATTGGATCCAATCCAATAGACCATTGGCAAGCGCTTTGTCCTACAAAGTGCTTCTCGGTCCTCATTTTGCTCATGAAGGACTTGCAAGCTTGTAGACCCAACTTGTCTATTTCTAGACTTATTGAATTCACCAACTTCCTTATCCTAACTAGAAAAATGTAACCACCTTCGCATGCCAAATCTTGATTATCCATTTTACCATTTGTTTTGTGCATTCATAACCCAATTACGAGATATTGTTGAAATAATTACATAAACAACCTAGTAGACAAGAATAACCATTCTTTGTGAAATGAAATAACCATCATTGATCAAACTCATGTAATCCAAATTGTGCAACAATGAAAAAACATAATTTGATCATGCTAGGTTACGCAATTATATCCTGTCAACTTTATCCTAACATGATCACTAATAGCTAAGTCAATCTAGTCCTTTAACCACAGTAGCAACAACCCTGCCATTGCTAAGTTTTAGGACCGTTTGTCTCAACCTTCTACTCCTTTCCAGCACCTGCAAACCATTTGCAGATATGAGCTTTACAGCTCATATCCGATACCCAAGAAGTGTAGTAGAAGTCATGTTAATGCTTAATAATGATTATACCTTAACTATAGAGGACTTTGGGACACTCCCTTTTCTATTGCCCCTTTTCATAGCAATTAATGCAAACATCTTTTGAAATCTATGACTATCGAACCACCTTCCTCTTTCCTTTGCCAATGCCCAGCTGGGCAACAAGAGCGCTCTGAGCGCTTGCACTAGCTGATTCTGTCTTACCCTTCTTCCTCCTCTAGCGTCAGGCCCCTTTGCAGCGCTTCTGAGGTCGAAGCCTCCCCTACCAATCCGATGGCGCAGACTTTTAAATAGTTGCCTCGTACTAGATCAACATGTTTATCAACTCATGAAGGTCTTTGTCAAATGCATTCATGTTATAGTTCACGATAAACGGGTCAAAGGTGGAAGGAAGAGATTGAAGGATCACGTCAATATACGTCTCCTTTTCAAGATCAGTCTTGAGGTCCTTGAGCTTCTCCACAAGGGATAGCAACTTAACCCCATGCTCCTATACGGAAGACCCTTCAATCATCTTGGCACCAAAAAATACTTTTATGACAGCATATCTAATATGCCAATCCGAAACCGCATAAACCTGGCTCATGCAGAGCATCATTGATTGGACATCATCATGCCTATCGTACTGTTTTTGGATGTCATTGGTCATTGATGCCAGTACGATACTGCGAGCGTTCCGGTTGTCCTCATGCCACTTCTCAAACGTCAAACGTTCTTCGCATGTGGACCCTTCTGGCAAGGCCCGAGAAGAGACCTATCCAGAACATAGGTCTCATTCTAAAAAATCTAGGACAATCCTAAGATTTTGCAGCCTATCATTGTAGTTTGTTCCGTTAAATCTATTAGTCTCAAGAATTGCAGTGGGTGGATTCTTAGACATCTACATCAAATGTAAATAGAAATTTAGTAGATTATTGTAATATTAAATATCAAGTTTAAGACTTGGTCTTCAGTCATTAACCCATCCCACTATTTCTTCAAAAAATCCACCACTCTCAATTGAGATTTTTGGGAAACCATTTTTTAGTGGACTTGGATCCCATAAACGCATTTCTCCATGCCCCGCTTTTACGATTCTTATGGAAAAAAGGCTTTATGGGAAGTAACCTATACCATTCTCATCCAATGAGATCTCCAAGTTATTTTGCCTCACTTCTTCACGTGATTCTAAGGACTCCAAGTGAATCACGCTACTTAGCGTTAGGCCCGACCCATCAACCAAATAAATATCTCACTTGCCGCCCCCCACGATTCATGAGATAGGGAAACATGAGTACATTCCATTTGTTCACAATAATATTATAGCTTTCTTCCATTCCAAACGTGCCATGACTCGTGAGACCATGAACGGGTGAAAGTAGCATCCACATGACATTGTTGTGGATGGACGGCTTGGATTTAATCAAATCGTTTGAATTTCAATCCATTCTGGGCCTAATATTTAACTTGCACCATCCAAGTGAGAGTTAAGTTTGTTGTAATTGAGATCTTATCATTATAAGATTTTACATGCATTAGTTTTAATCATTGAGTATAAACAGATGCATTCCAAACACATCATACTTCAAATATTAAAACATACACCACATGCAAAAGCAAGCCTAGCACGCCCCTATTGGATTATCACAAGAAATGACCTATTGAGCCCGTAGTGAGTCTATGATCAGTCTAGGGTGTGGCCTAACTACTACAGAATAGTAACCCATAATCATTCTAATGGGCCTTCCTCTTTGTTCTTCTTCCGTCGTGAGCTCCGTCTAACAGGCCTATGCCTTCATCTCTTTGGAAGATTACATTTATTCAAAATGAATGAAATCTCACAATCCTAACTACACTCATTACAATCGAAATTGGAAACGCCAATCAAAAGTTGGAGGGAGTACAAAAGGAGGGAGAAAGCAAGCCTTATTATTTCAAGGGTAAGAACGAAAGAAGGAATTATAACGAAGAGGCACACAGGTCTCACCCAACATAAAATTAAACCATGCATTCGACCAATGGGGTTTGTGATCATCCCCTTTTTTATCCAATAAATAACAATTAACATATTTATACCAAATATAAACTTGTTAAACAAATAAACAAAATTCATGTATTATCCAATATCATATACCAAGAACATGATTAAATGGAGAAAATAACATACAAATAATGCAATTAAAAGAAGAATATCATCCATACATCCAATGTACAAATTGTTTTTTGTTTTTTCGGAAATCAATTTTAAATTAATTTAAGGCACAATTTAATTTTAAAAAAAATCTACTTTACCTAAAATTAAAATTGGCCAAAATTAATAATTTCATAAAAATTACAAAATTAGAAAAATTCAATTTTCCAAAAGAAAAGGCACAAAACGACCCAGCCGTTTGAAACAATAGATGACCGTCTGTTGTCGGACTGGGCTCTTATACTAGTGAAAGAATCTGTATGGTCCGGGAACACGACGGAAGCTTGAAATAAAAAAAAAAAACATGATTGAAACAGTTCAAAAGGGTGTTTCCTTTAAAATTCTCGGGTATTCAATATTTGTCAAAAGCATAATTATAAATATATAAGCATGCTAGACATATGGCTAAAGGATGAAACAAAAGCATAAAAACACAACATGTAACTTTACCTTTTGTTTCTATAGATGAACAGCAACGTGCTTTGTTTTCTTTTTCGTTCTCTTCCGTTCACTTCAGGGTCCAAAATAGTACCCCTCTAATTTGTCTACACCACACTAAGGAATAGATACAGTTGTTTTTCTTTTGCTAGATAGAACAAAAAACAAGGAGAAAAACATCTCCAAACTAACACTATCGTATAGTGCTTTTGGATTGTTTTATGTTCTAACTTGTGTCCAATTCAATATAGAACAAAAAAGGAGAATATTTTTGAGAAAAATTCAGCAAATTTTGTGGCTCATTAGTTGGTTATGTTGGATATGTGTGTAGTTTTGCATATTACATACGATTAAATTCAAAATTCAATAACTACCAATTTTGCCTCGAAGGCAACCTATACACACATGTATATAACTTTCAACCATGATGAAATAACCACTCTATTATGTTCATCATGGTGAGGAGTTTCAACTCCTTCATAACATGCTCCAACCTCCCTCAAATGGGCTTGGACTTTAAGCATGAATCAGGCTTGATTTGATCAAATTAAATCAAGCCCAAGCAAAGTCCATTGGACGAAAATTAATTAACTAAATTTTAGCTCAATAAAGTCCAAAGATTCATTTAATCCAATTAAATAAATCTAAGCCTAAACACTAATTAATTAATCCAATCAATTGATTAAGTCAAACCTAATAAATTAATCCAATTAATTTAAAGGTGTTAATCTCAAAATTAATTAATCCAATTAATTAATTCTTGAGACATTCATTAAATGGATTATTAAATAAATGATCTAATCATTTATATATTCTCCTTGAATTAATTTAATCCAATTAAATTAATTCATTTCTTATTGAATTAATTTCAATATAATTCCACCAATTTCATAGTGATTTCTGTGTGACTCTTTAGGTTCACCCTCAACTAGACTTGAACATTGTGTTCACCACAAATAATTAATTAAATCTAATTTAATTAACCATTAATGGGACACCCGTCACCATGGGTGGCCGTCTAGCACCGGTCCATGGCACTAGAGACAAGGTGAATGTTGGCGTGAACATTTAGGTTCTCGAATTCCATACAGGTACGGTCCTTCTGTTGACCATCCCCCGATCTTAGTCTAGGGCATGGAATTGGGCATCAGTTCCCATCCTCGGCCAGACAACTATGTTGAATATTTGAGATGCATTTACTCTATTGATCGATAAAGGAAATAATTTCGTATTTGATCAATCGTTGTGGTCATAGACTTAGAGAGTATATACCATCTCAAAGCGTATAGGAGAAATATCCATCATATACTGATAGGGGATGTATTCTATCTAAAATCCACCGTCCTCAATACATTATCCGTCGACACTAGACAACGCTTATAATGACCACGTCGAATACACAGTTATCTCTTGCTAGATCCAAGATATAGCCATCATATGCATGCGACTGCCATGATTCCTCAAGTCCAAGGACTAGTCCTGTACTATCGGAGCGGGGAATTCAAGTCATACCGACCAAGCCTCCAAGGCATCCAGATGATGATTTTTGCGAGTAAGTTCAAGCGGTTAACATCCTTGTCAATTAATCTACTAAAATTGCATAGACATTCCATATCTATCACCGATGAAACACTGCACTCATCCAATGAATGCAATACTTAGTGCAAGTCTATATAGGACTCTCGATGCCCAGTCTCGTGGTCCTCAACGCATTTCAGACCAACCTTTAGAAGTTGGTTTCATAGCTGTCATCCAATGCGCATCTCAACTACATGTGTTATTCAATTGGTCTTTGGGCATTTTTTGTGAAATTAAAACACCATTCAATGTAAATAGTAACCACAACAAACACATGGTGCCACAGATTAATGCTTACTACATTCATCCAGAGCTTATTACATTTATAAAGATTGCTAAATGATTCCAAAAATCGCCAATCCAATTGGCTTTCTGCTCACCTATTCTAACAATCTATTGATAATTATGTGTTGAAGCTTGGTTTTTATTTTTTCAATTTAATGTGTGGAATAAAAAAAATTAAGCACTATAGTAGCGCACCATCGGTCGGCGTTGTACAACATATATTAGATTAAATATATGTTGGGCTCAATTAGATGAATTTATGTGGATCAATTAAAATTAATTGGGCCTTGAATTTTATTTCGTAAATCGACCCCTCCTTTGGGCCCATTGAAAACTTCTATGGAAGGAAAAATTATCCCACAAGTTGCAATTTTGGGAAGTGCATTTTTATCAATTGAGGGATCCTCTTAATTTGGAATAAAGAAGAAATACCTTGTAGATGAAAGAATGTATCTAGACATATTCTTATTTATCAATACAAGATATATATATAAGGTGTATAATTATATAAAATAATTATCACATAGTATTACACAAATAAAAAATTTCCCTCTCCTTCCCTAGCATCCAATCACCCCTTCTCTCTCTTTCCTTGGAGTATTTTTCTCTTGTTCTCTTCTAGCAAAAAGATCAAGAGATCCTAATTTCTGGAGTGGTGTGGACGTATTTAGAGGGTTCGTACATTGGAATATCGGGTGAATGTTTCGTCTAAGTTAACGATTCCTAAAAGGTATCATCTTCTCCCTTTTACTTATGTCTTTTCATACCACAGTCTTGTATGGTTTTATTTTGTGCCTTTTCATTTCCATACTACATAGAATGCTCGGGAACTCCAGGGATACATTCCTTAGTACGTTTGTTTGATTTTTATTTCTATGTATTTGCTTTCCCCTTCCGCTCGCTTGTTTCCCAGCCGATTCGCTTGTCCCTTCAAGCGTATTAGTCTAGTTCGATGTAGAGACTATTGGTTCTATGTGATTATCATGTTAAAATGTGTTTTATGGCTTTTAGAAGCATGTTTTATTACTTTTCTTATTGGTAGTTATATGAAGAAAATAACTTGTTTGAATTTTTTATTAGATTGGATGATTCAACTATTTTAAAAGATTTGTATTTTCTTAAAGTAGTTGTATTTTATTTTTGTTGGTGAAACAATAAAAAAATTAACTGCATCAGTAGCGTTGCAGGCAGCACCGCATGGTGCGCGTGCAGGCTTTCAGGCCAACACTAGCACTGCAGGGGCCTGTCGCATAGGTTGGGCCTTTTCTCGCCAATTTTTTGAAAATTTTGGTTTAGTGGATTTTTTGGGATATTAATTTTGCTATTTTAATTTTGGAATAAAATTATATTTTTTTATAAAATTAAAATTGCATTATTAATATGGTGTAATGTGTGCAATGGAAGCACATGATTTTGGGTCATCCTTTTAATTTCGAATTTCAAACTTGTGTTTTCTTCATATGATTTATTTTATGATATTGGATATCATTGTCTATATTTTACATGAAATTTATATTGTATGATGATTGATGATCATGGAGCCCTTGACCACTTATATGCGTTATAATTGCTGGGGGGGCTCGTATTTTTGTATTTCTTCGCTCTCATCTCATTTTTTGCCTTGGAATAATAAGGCTTGCTATCCTTTCCATTATGTACTCCCCCAACTTCTGATTGGAATTTTTTTTTAATGTAATGAGAGCAGTATAGGATTTTTTGGTGAGAATTTTACTTTTTTTTTTTTTGTAATAAAGCAAACCATGGAGAAGAAGGCCCACGGAGGAGTTACCAGGCCCGTTCATATGTTAATGGGTAAATTACTTTTGTAATAGCATAAGACTACCTTAGATAGACCTTGGATTCACTGCGGGCTCAGTGGGTCGTATAGGTTGGGCTCGTGTTCATCCCACAGTGCATGAAAGAGGTTTATGCAATTTCTAATAGGCATATTAGATATACCGCCATAAAAGCATTATTCAGGACTAAGATGACTGAGGAATCCTCTATACAAAGTCATTAAGGTCAAGATGCCTTGACAGGAAAGGGCAAAGGGAAAGGGAAGGATGGTGGTTCACAACGGTCGTAGGCAAATGATGTCTGCATTCATTACAATGGAAAGGGGCATTGGAAGAGAGAGTGCACACAACTCCTCTTCAACCTAGGTATGATTGTGATTGAGGTGAATATGATAACTAAGGATAAAATGCATAAAACCGCCCTGTGTTTTAAAAAGTCTGCAAAAAGCACCTCCCTATTTTCAGAATAGGCTAAAAGCTCCCATGTGTTTTGTAAACTCAGCTCAATCGCCCCCTCTCCGTTAAATCCAACTAACGGTGTTAATGTTTTAGAAAATGACCATTATACCCTTACTTAATATATATTATTTCTTATTCTAATGACCGTTGAATTTTTTTGATCAAATATTGATTGTTAGATCTATTCAATTAATCTCAACCGTTAGATTTTGAAAAAATAAAAGGTCTAGATTCAACATATTATTTAATTTATATTATATATAAATAATTTAAAATTTTAAAAATATATTATTATTATATATTAAACAAAAATAACTAACTCCCCCACCCACACCCTTCCCCCCCCCGCTGCCCCCCACTCGTTAGAATCGTCTTAAAGAGACGAGTCTGATGGTGCTAGTTTGAGACCGAGATTCGATCGGACGGAGACGAATCGATGAAAAATATGTTCGGCGATTGTTGCTTGAGCTCACTCTCTATGATCGACGAAAACTCAAATTGAAGGTATGGAGATGTTCGTCTTGAAGAGAGGATTCTAATGGTACCATTGGGCATCGGAAATTCGTCCGGACGGCGTCGGAAAATTGTTTCGAAGTTTCCGGCGAAAGTGGGCGAAATACCAGATTTTCTTTCTTTTTTTTTTTAATTTTTTAATTAATTTTAATTATATTAGTTAAAATATATTTTAGTAAATTAAGAATATTTTAGATAATTATAATAATTAAATGTTTTGGCTAATTAATAATAATTATTGTAATTAAAATATATTTTAATTAATTAAAAATAATAGTTAGATTTAATAATTAACAATTACAAAACTATTTGAATTTAAATATAATTTAATTTAATATTTCAATTTAAATTTAATATGACAAAATTTAATTTATTTTTTTTAAATATAATTTAATTTAATATTTCAATTTAAATTTAATATGACAAAATTTAATTTATTTTTTAAGGTGAAAAATGACAAAAAGAATACACAAAACAAGCAAAAAATCCCTTTGTGTGTTATATAGACCCATAGAGGGGTATTTTGGTCCAAAAAATTATTGAATATCAACCTAAATCGCAGAAAAAGACTACCAAACGCAGCAGACGCGCGTCTTCTCCACTTCCCGTTAGTTGCTAACAGAATGGGGGTTTATTGCTGACTAAAACAAAACATGAGGGGGGTTTTAGCCTATTCTGAAAACAGGGAGATGCTTTTTGCATACTTTTTAAAACACAGGGGGGTTTTATGCATTTTGTCCGATAACTAATTATGCTTCTTGGTTATTGGATACCGACTGTGGAGCTCACATCTAAAATGATTTACAGGTGCTGGAAAGAAGCCGAAGGTTACATAAGGACGAGATGGTCTTGAGGCTCAATGATGGGCAAGGTCGTTGCTGTAAAAGCCATGGGATCTCTCAAATTAACTATTACTAATCATATTCGGATAGATTAATGAACTGTTATTATATACCAAGCATGATCAAGAATATTATTTCTATTCCTATTTTAGATAATGATGGTTATGCATTTACATCAATAAAAATGGTTGTTATTTGATATTGATAACAACTTTCATATGCTTGGTACATTAACTAATAGCCATTATATTCTCCAACAGTCTAATTGGATTATGACTGCCCAACATAAATGAAAATTGGATAATCATAATAACACACAGATTTGGCATTCGAGGTTAGGCCATATCTCTGAAGATAGGATGAGGAAATTGGTGTAGTCCAAAAGTCTTGAGCTAGATGACTTGGATAATCTTCCAACTTGCGAATCCTGTCTGAAAGGGAAATGGACCTTGAAACCTTTCATTCGACAAAGTACGCTTACTAGTGGTCTGTTGGTTTTGATCCATACGGACGTCTATAGACCAATGAATACTCCGACTAGAGGAGGATACTCATACTTCATAACCTTTACCGATGATCACTCACGGTAGGGTTATGTTTACTTTATGAGGTACAAGTTTGAGGCCTTTGAAAGGTTTAAGGAATTCAAACTTGAAGTTTCAGATCAAACTAGCTGTAAAATCAAGACCTTCCGGTCAGACCAAGTTGATAGTATTTAAGTGGTGAGTTCATGAATTACTTAAAAGAGAATGAAATTCTCTCTGAATGGACTGCTCCTAGAACATCGCAACTTATGAAACAATCGGTATGGTATCCACTGGAAAACCCTTTTCCAAGAACACTGCATTTCGCGATACAAAAACCTTTTATTCGGAGGAATCATAGAAATAATACCCCGCAGTTTCCTTAGGATAACCTACGAACCTGCACAAACTAGACCTTGAGTCCAGTTTGTCTCCCACTACTCTCTTGACGTATGTAGGGCTACCCTACACTCTCAAGTACTTATAGGATGCAGGTTTGTCGTGCCATATCTGTTATGGATCTGGGGCCACGATCTAAGAAGGCGCTATTTTCAACAGCTTGGCTGCTATCTCAAGAGCATATCCTCAAAAGGATAAGGGCAGTTCGGTAAAATTCATCATGGACTAAATCATATCCAACAAGGTTCAGTTCCTCATTTTAGAGACACCGTTAAGTTGTGGCATTCCAGGAGGATTCCACTTAGAGAGAATTCCATTCTCTTTTAGGTAATCTAAGAATTCCCTACTTAAATACTCACCACCTCGGTCCGACTAAAGGGTTTTAATTTTGCGACTAGTTTGGTTTTTGACTTCAAGTCTGAATTCTTTAAACCTTCCAAAGGCCTCATACTTGTACCTTATTAGGTAAACATAATCATACCGTGAATGATCATCGGTAAAGGTTATGAAGTAGGAAAATACACCTCTGGCTTGGGTATTTAGTGGCCCACAGACGTCTGAAAAAATCAAATCCAATAGACCAATGGCAAGCATACTTTGTCCTACAGAAGGCTTCTTGGTCATCTTCTCTTTCAGACAAGACTCATAAGCTGGTTGGGATCCAAATCATCTATCTCTAGACTTTTTGAGTCTACCAACCTTTTAATCCTATCTTGAGAGATGTGACCTAGCCTTGAATGCCAGATCTGTGCATTTTCTTGATTTTCCATTTTATGTTTGTTTTGAGCAGTCATGAAAAAATCGTGTTGTTGGAGAATATAAAGACCAGATGTTAAGAACCATTCTTCATCGAATAAAAAAAATAATTTTTATTGATCATAAACTCAAAACCAACATTGTCCAACAATAAAATGAAAATGATATTCTTGATCATGCTGGGTACAAAATAGCAATCTTTCAATTCTATCCTAACTTGATCACTAACAGCTAAGTGGACTATCCTACAGCTTCAGCAGCAACAACCTTACCATTGCCAAGCTTTAAGACTACCTCATCTTTACTTAGCTTTCTTCTTCTTTCCAGTACCTGCAAATCAATGCAGATGTGAGCTCCACAACCGGTATCTAATACCCAAGAAGCATTGTTAGTTATCATGTTAACCTCAATAACAAATGTACCTGCACCGAAGAGGAGCTTGGGGCATTTCCATTTCCAATAGCCCTTTTCCCGGCAACAACAAGACATCATTTTGCCTTATTGCCTTATTTCCTTTTCCAATAGCCCTTTCTTCCTCTTGCAGTGTCTGGCGCCCTTGCCTTTCGCTTTAGAAGTTGAAGCCTCCCCGACCAACACCGACAGTGCAGACTTTTTGGTCGTTACCTTGTATTTGATCAACATGTTAATCAACTCATGTATGATCTTCTCAAGCTCATTCATGTTGTAGTTTACGACAAATGGGTCGTAAGAGGGAGGAAGTGACTAGAGGATTACGTCAATTTATGTGTCATTATCAAGCCCAGCTTGAAGATCCTCGAGGTTTTCCATAAGGGAAAGCATCTTGATCCCATGCTCTTGCACAGAGGATCCCTCAGTCATCTTGGAGCCAAGAAATGCTTTTGTGGCGGCCTATCTAATATGCCTACCCAGAACCGCATAAACATCTTTCATGCGGAGCATTATCGACGTGACATCATCATGCCTATCATACTATTTTTGGATATAGTTTGTCATTGATGGCAGTACGATTTTGTGGATCTTTCGGTTGTCCTTGTGCCACCTTTCAAACATCACACGTTCTTCAGATGTGGACCCCTCCGGCAAGGTCCTAGGAAGAGACTTATCCAGAATGTAAGTTTGTTTGTCTCCATTAACTCGCCAAGATAGTTCACTCGTTGTTTTCCTATCTCGAGAGTCGTGGGGGCAACAATTGAGGTATGATTTGAATGACAGGTTGGGCTTAACACTGAGTAACATGATTCCCTTGGAGTCGAGATCATGTGAAGAGGTGAGGTAAAAGATCTTGGGAATCTCATGGGATGAGAACGGTATTGGATACCTCCTACGAGGATTTTGCTATGTGAATCGTAAAAGCAGGGCATAGCAAATTCACTTGTGGATCGCTAGCCCACTAGGAAAGACTATTCCGGAAACCCTATTTGAGAGTAATGGGCTTTCGTATAAATAGTGGGAGAGTTAAAGACTAAAGACCAAGTCTACAAAATATTACAATCATTTGTTGATTTCTGTTTAATTTTCTATTGTCTAGAAAATATCTAATAATTCGTTAACCATGATAATGGAGACTAATAAATTTAATGGCACGAACTTCCTAGATTTCGAAAACCAAGGCTATGTCTTGGACAAGCCACTCCCAACGGCCTTGTCGGAAGGGTCCTCGCACAAAGAACGTGTCACGTTCGAAAAGTGGCCTGAGGACAACCGCACAGTCTGCAGTATCATATTGGCTTCGATGTCCAACGACACCCAAAAGCAATATGATAGGCTGAATGATGTTCCCTCAATAATGCTCCGCATGAAGAAAGTTTATGCGATTCATGATAGGTATATTAGATATGACGCCACAAAAGCATTCTTCGGGACCAAGACGGTCGAAGGATCATCTGCAAAAAGTCATGGGGCTAAGATGCTATCCCTAGTGGAAAAGCTCGAAGACCTTAAAGTTGGGCTTGACAATGACACGTACATTGACGTGATCCTTCAGTCACTTCCTCCATCCTACGACCAACTTATTATTAACTACCACATGAATGGACTTGAGAAGTTTATTCATGAGTTAATTAATTTGTTGGTCCAGTATGAGGTGACGACCTACAAGTCTACACCGACGGTATTGGTAGGAGAGTCTTCAACCTCCAAAGCGAAAGGCAAGAGGGCCGGACGTTGGAAGAGGAAGAAAGGCAAGGGAAAAGCCATCGCAGCCACTACTAGCGCTTTGAGCACCCTACTACTCCCGTGGGAATGGGCAAAGGGAAAGGGAAGGTTGGCGGTTCTCAGTGGTCGAAGGCAAATGATGTCTGCAATCATTGCCAAGGAAAGGGGCATTGGAAGAGGGAGTGCCCACAACTCCTCTCCAACTTAGGTATGTTTGTGATTGAAGTGGACATAATAACTAATTCTGCTTCTTGGGTATTGGATACCGGCTGTGGGGCTCACATCTGCAATAACTTGTAGGTGTTGGAAAGAAGCAAAAATTCTAAGTAAGGATGAGATGATTCTAAGGCTAAGCGATGGGAAAGCCGTCGCTACGGAAGCCGTGGAATCTCTCGACTTAGCTATTAGTGATCATATTTGGATAGAATTAAAAGACTGTTATTATGTACCGAGCATGATCAAGAATATTATTTTCATTCCTGTTTTAGACAATGCTGGTTATATATTTACGATCAATAAAAATAATTTTTATTTGATGATTATAATAACTATCATCTGCTTGGTACATTCGTAAATGGTCTTTATATTCTCCAACATTCTAATTGAATTATGACTTCCCAACACAAATAAAAATTAGATAATCATGAAAATGCACAATTATGGCACGCAAGGTTAGGCCATATCTCAAAAGATAGGATGAGAAAGTTGGCAGAGTCAAAGAGTCTAGAGGTAAACGATTTGGACAGCCTACCAACTTGCGAATCCTGTCTGAAAGTGAAAATGACCAAGAAGCCTTTTGTTGGACAAAGTGCGCTTGCCAACGATCTTTTGAATTTGATCCATGCAGATGTCTGTGGACCATTAAATACTCCGGCTAGAGGAGGATTATCGTACTTCATAACCTTTACCGATGATCACACACAATATGATTATGTTTACCTAATGGGGTACAAGTTTGAGGCCTTCGGAAGGTTCAAGGACTACAAACTTGAAGTTGAGAATCAAACTGGCTGTAAATTTAAAGCTCGTCAGTCGGACCAAGGCAGAGAGTATTTAAGTGGTGAATTCATATATTGTTTAAAGAAGAATGGAATTCTCTCTCAATGGACGCCTCCTGGAATGTTACAACTAAATGGAATGGCTGAAGGGACGAATCGAACCCTATTGGACATGGTTTGATCCATGATGAGTTTTACGGAATTGCCCCCTTCCTTCTGGGGTCACGCTCTTGAGACGACGGCCAAATTACTTAACATGGCGCTATCTAAGACGGTGCCCCAGACGCCATATGAGATATGGCATGGCAAGCCTGTGACCTACAAGTATTTGGGAGTGTGGGGTAGCCCCGCATACGTCAAGAGGCTAGTGGGAGACAAATTAAACTCGAGGTCTAGTATGTGCAAGTTAGTCGGATATCCGAAAGAAACTGCGAGATACTATTTCTATGATCCATTTGAGCAAAGTTTTTTATCTCAAGGAATGCAGTGTTCTTGAAAAAGGGTTTTCCTGCAGATAGCCAACGCAACGAGGTGTTACTTGAGGAGAATAAGTGAGACACCTCAGCAGAACAAAGGAACATCATTTGAGCCTATAGTTTCGACCGATGGTGCTCCAATTCTCCGTAGGTCGACCAGGGAATCGCGACAACTTGATAGGTACGGATTCCTGGAACTGACCAGTCAATTGGATAATGATTCAAGAATGTACTGAGACGCGATACATCGATCCGGATAAGTGGCTTGAGGCCATGAAATCCAAAATGGACTCATTGGCTTCAAATAAAGTTTGGACCCTTGTAGACCCTCCTAAAAGTGTTAAACCTGTTGGGTGCAAATGGGTCTACAAACATAAACTTGGAGCTTATAGAAAGATTACAGCCTTTAAGGCTAGGCTCGTGGCAAAAGGATACGCTCAACGACCTGGAGTTGATTTCGCGAAAACCTATTCGCCCGTAGCCATGGTCAAGTCCATTCGGATTCTGCTTCCATAGCAGCATTATATGACTATGAAATATGGCAGATGAAAGTGAAAATGGCTTTTATCAATGGTTTCGTTGAGGAAGAGATTTACAAGGATCAGCAGGAGGGTTCCACTTTCCTTGGAGAAGAACAAAAGGTCTGTCATCTCCAAAGGTCCATCTATGGCCTAAAACAAGCTTTTCGAAGCTGGAACACACATTTTGATAAAGTTATACGGGGTTATGATTTCATCAAGAACGAATTTTATATGTGTGAGACCGCGGTTGCGTACCTTGTGTTTTATGTAAAAGACATCATACTCATTGGGAATGATGTTAAGATATTGGGCGACATTAAAGCATGGTTTTCCATATAATTTTTCATCAAGGATATGGGTGAGGCCTCTTACATCCTTGGCATCAAGATCTACAGGGTTAGATCTAGAAGGATCTTAGGGTTGACCTAGTCCTCGTATGTTGAGAAAGTCTTGAAGAGATTCAAAATGGAGAACACAAAACGAGGATTCCTTCCTATGAGGCATGGGATTAAGATGTCCAAGAAGCAGTCTCTCAAGATTGATGAGGAACTTAAAAGGATGTCGGACATCCCCTATGCTACAGTGGTAGGAAGCATTCAGTATGCTGTCCACTGCACCAGGCTCGATGTTGCGTACACTTTGAGTGTGACGACCAGATATCAGACATGCGCAGAGAAGGCACACTAGAGCACAGTCAAGACAATAATTAAGTACCCGAAAAGGACTAAAATTATGTTCTTGATTTACAGTAATGGGGAATTGATATTGGAAGGCTATAGCAGCGCTAGCTTCCAATTGGACGATGATGATGCCGAGTCTCCATCGGATTTTGTATTCAAGCTGAATGGTGGTGTGGTTGCTTGAAAAAGTTCCAAGCAGGATACCACAGCGGATTCCACCACGGAAGCTGAATAGATAGCGGCTTTTTAGAAGCAGCTAAGGAAGCGATTTGGATGAAAAACTACATTCAAGTGTTGGGTGTGGTACCTTGCATTGCTGGGCCCGTAGTTAGCTTCTACGATAACGGGGCGATAGCACAAGCAAAGGAACCGAGATCTCATCACTGTTCCAAACACATTCTTAGACGCTACCATCTGCTTAGAGAGATGGTGAGCAGAGATGACGTCAGGATGGACTGAGTCAGCTCAGCAGAAAACACAGAGGATCCACTTACTAAGCCGATCTCGGCATCTAGATAAGATGAGTTTGAGGTCGATGGGTGATTGGCTTTAGGTCAAGTGGGAGATTTTTAGAATAGGTGAGTTGAAAAGCCAATTGGATTGGCATGCTTGTAAACTATTCTGACAATAACTCGATTCTATGTAATATTATTCAGTAAATAAAATGAGTATTCGCTGTTGGCATTTTATTGGTTGTGTTCATTATATTTATGTTTGTGTTTCTGTCAAACAACACAACAAAGCCCATAGACAACCTTGAACAATCGTGCAACAGTTGGACTGCGCATTGGATGGCAGTCATGAAACCAATTGTTTAGGGTTGGGTCTGAAATATTCCAAGTTGAGGACCACGAGAATGGGCATCGAAGTGTCCTAGGGAGACTTGCATTAAAAGTCTCATTCATTTGATGAGTGTTGTGTTTCATCGACGACAGACGTGGAACGTCTATGCGATCTTAGTGGTTCGATTGACTAGGTGTTGAACCAACTGAACTGACTCGCGGGGATTGTCATATGGAAGCCTTGGAGGCTTGGGCGGTATGACTTGAGTCCCAGCTCCGATAGTACGGGACTAGTACTCAAACTTGAGAAATCATGGCAGTCACATGCATGCAATGATTGTATCTTAGATTTGTGCGAGAGGTGATCGTGTCTCAAACATGATTATCATAAGCCTTGTCTAGTGCACTCAAAGTATGTAACGAGGACGACGAGTTCCAACAAGAGGATTCGTCCCCTATCAAAACGTGATAGAGGTATCTCCTATGCACTTGGAGATGCGTCTATGCTCTATAAAGTTGTGGCCACAGTCATTGATCGAATAGGAAGAGGAGGTTACTATGTCGAGCAATTTGGCGTAATGCGATTTCAAGTATTAAGCATAGGCACCTGGTCTAGGATGGGAACTGACACCCAATTTCATGCTCTAGTCTAAGGCCGGGAGATGGTAGACGGAAGGACCATACCTGTATGGTCTCGAAAGCCTAAAAGTTCATATGAATTTTCACCTAGCTCTAGTGCCATGGACCGTCGTTAGACGGCTACCCATGGTGACAGGCTTTCTTGATTAAGGGTTGATTGAAAATTATTAATTAAATTAGACTTAATTAATAATAGTGTTGGACACTAGTACAAGTCTAGCTAAAAGGTGAACCTAAAGAGTCACGCACAAATCACCAAGAAGGGACGAGAAATTAATTAGGAATTGATTCCGTAAGTAATTGGATTACTTATAAATGTGAGGGATCCATTGGATGGATAAGCCTAATGATAAATTGATTGGATTAATTTATATTAGATTTGCCCTTATTATTTAATAAAGGTTTGTTGGGCTCATATATTTAATTGGATTAAATATATGATAGACTTAATTAAGTGGGCTTTAATTAAATTCGATTTAATTAATTGGTCCTGATATTTTAATTAATTAAAATCGACCCAAGCCCATTAATTAAGTTGGTGGAAATAATTGGAAAAGGAAATTATTGACTAACAAAATTATTTTTGAAAAATGTCATGCTAGTCATCCTTTATTTTGGAATAAAGGATTATTACCTTATGGATGGTTAAATGAACATAGACATGTTTTCATGCACCCATTCAAGGTATATATGTGTATTAGTTATTTGAAATAACTAATGAATGAATGGATACACAAAAATAATTTCCTCTCCTTCCAATCATTCCACTCGGCCGAACCCCCTCTTTTCCACACTTGGTGTGTTCTTCTCCTCAATTCTTTTCTAAAAAATTGAATTGAGGAATCTCAAGTTCTAGTGTGGTGTGGACGCGACTTTAGAGGGTCTCTACGTTGAGGCCTTGGGTGAACGAATCAATGAAGGAAGTTAGAAATAAATCAAGAAAAGGTAATTCTTGATTTACGATTTTTGTTCCATTTGTTTTTCATTATACCAATAGCCCCGTTAATTTTATTATCATTTAATTTCATTAACTACATCAAGTGTCCGGGAACTCCAAGGGTACACCCCTTGGAATCATGATTTCATTGCGATTTTATTTTATTTTACGCAATTTATTTTAATCGCTTCCGCTTAAGTGTTCTCGCGCCGATCCACTCGCACCTCGCGGTGCCTTTCACGACCACCCCAAGTATATGGTCTTGGTTATCATCTAGAAAATATTTCTCAAATATCTCAGATAAGTGGGAGAAAATCTCATTAAGAAGGGAAAAAAGACGAGCGTCCCTATTACCTAAATCAACTGGGGGATCTCGACAGCAAGAGTAGGGGGATCAGTGAAAGGATTTGGGGCACCGTCCAAAACTACCTCGAATCAAGAAGGACACCTCCTCCCATATTGGAGGATATTCATGGGCTGCGAATTGTTTCAAATAGGTTTGAAAGCCATACTTTAAGAATGGTCCTGTTATCCTCGCCATTGTAGGAAGTGGATCGGCCCAGGAAGCGCGACAGAAGTGCAAAAAGTAAAAAAATATCGAATTAAAGCATATTAGTACTCAATCAAGGGGTGTACCGTTGGTATTTCTCAGGAGTTCGATGTACAATAAACAAGAAAAACAGGCCATGATTCAAAGTAAGAAAACGAGAGACACAAAACTGAAAAGAGAACTTTACCCTTGTAGTTTTTTTGAACCGCCTACAAGCAGTTGTTCCCTTTTCAACCCGATCTTCCTCCACAAGGTTTCAACCTTGAAACCCTCTAAATCAATCCGCTATAATCACCAGAGAGTTTTTCCTATCAAGTGCTAGCAAGACTAGGAACTGAAAGGAAAAAATCGAAAACACGCTATGAGTTAATGGCCTCGATCTCTCTTCATTCCTTCTTTGATTCAAAGAAACAAAGGAACAATTATACAGATAGATGAGAGATTGGTTTATTTTTGAGAGAGAGAGAGAGAGAGGCAGAAATTCGTTCTGTTAGGTGTGGGTGAGAGATAAGAGGGTTTTATAGTGTTTTGACCTAGGCAAAAACCACTAGATAAGACCTAGCCAGTGCAACTTCTCTTACTCACAAACCATAGCCTAAATTTTTAGCTTTTCAAGCTCTAAATTTCGTGCACCACCGCTCCTAAAATCAACAAACATGTCATTTGACATAGATAAAGGTCAAACCAGATTATGGACTTGGTCTAAAAATGGACTCGACTCCACGAAAACAAAACCATATTCAATGGACCTAAATTAAATTAAATTTAATTTTAATTTTTTTCACTTTAAGTCCTCTAATCTAATGAAAAGGCCCAAGCTCATTTTCTCATTTAATTAGTAGATCCAATCAATAAATTTAAATCAAGCCCAACTAAATTAATCCAATTAATTTAAAAGGCTTAAAGTCCAATCTAATTAATTTAGTTAATTAATCTTTGAGAAAATCCAACCCATGGATATTTATGTATATGATCCAATCATTGATTCTATTAAAAAATTTACTCTAATCGAATTAAACTAACCTCTCCCTTTGGAAATTAATTCTAAATTAATTCCATCATAGTGCGGTGATTAGAGTGTGACTCTTTAGGTTTACTTTCACCTAAACTTGGGCGTATTCCCAATACAGTTAATTAAATTTAATTAGATTAATTATTTTTTATTATAACATAACCAGAAAGAGCCCGTTTTCATGGGTGGCCGTCTAGCAATAGTCAATGACACTAGAGAATGGATAAATAATAATGAATATTTAGGCAATTGATTTCATAAGAGTAAGGTCCTTCAATTCATCGTCTCTCAGCCTTAATGTAGGCATGGAATTGGACACCGATTTCCATTCCATAACATGCTATATTTATGATTTAACTGAATTTAGTCATTTTTATTTTTATATGTACTTATTTTATATTTTCATTCATGATAATCATTTTACTCCTTTTATTTTTTTGTTCCAATTGATGAAATGATATTGAAATTTTGAAATTATTTCAAATTACTTTTTCTTTCTATAGTCCATCTTTCTTCCTCCAACCCCTCCCCCCAGTTGTCGTCCTTATAACTCATTAATAGAAGTTTCTATTCTTACTTTGTATTTTATTTTTTATAAGGAAAATCATATTAGATTATTTACTTTAATATAGTTTCTAAGGAAGATGAATTATATATAACAAACAATACATTTAACTAATTTTCTATTTTTATTTTTATATATGATTGGAAATATGTAAAAGCCGATTTATCTATTCAAACCTTCTATATTTTACCCATTTAAAATAAAAATTTTAGTTTGTATAAAAATATTATCTATAGCATCATATATTATAAAAAAATTATTAATTTGAATTAAAAAATATATATAAAGTGCATATCAGGAGTTCTACTCTACTATATTAATATGGGCCAAACCCTTCTTTTCTCCCTGCAGGCCAGTTGAAAACTTTGATTTAGGCTATTAATGTATTTCGCAAATGAAAGCCACACATGCGTGCATATATAGTTGTCTAAGCGTTCAATGAGGGGCCAGATCCTAGTTTACTTCATCAAAAGACCAAGTCTCAAGTTACTAAAGATTTTTTGGCACTTGTCTCTCCTTCAATTTCCACCATAACAATTAAAATTGGCTATGCATAGCATCTGCAGGAAACATCAACATGGAATTGACACCATCCACGTGTTGGCTTAGCCATGGAATTTGCTCTTTTTACCTTAAAAGATTTTGTTTAAGTACCACCCTTTATAAATTCACCAATCTCAACTTATGTTTATGAAACGTAGATACATGCAATCTAAGTGAGAACAAAATGAGCCAGGAACAACTCATCAAGAATGTTGAAGATTCCAAACTGTACAACAATAATTTTAAGGTGGATGGTGATGCTGCAACTGCGACAAGGAAAGGCCATTTGCATGAGATGGCTGGTTTGATAAGCCAGAGCAACGCACACAATGTTGTAGCTAACCCGACAGAAATCATCGGTGTCCAGGTAACCAAATTTCCATTTCGTTCACCATTTTGTATATGTTTGAGTATTTGAAACTAATACTCGGTATGAACTAGTGAAGGTGGTGAAGCCAGACAGCCAGACAACTGGACCACTTGGATCACAACCAGAGCAGCGAGGGGACATCACCATCGGTGAAGCACTTGAAGCCACTGCCCTGACGGCAGGGCACAGACCTGTGGACTATAGCGATGCCGCCGCAATACAGGCGGCAGAGGTTAGGGCAACTGGACGTACCAATATTGTGCCCGGTGGCGTGGCTGCTGCCGCTCAATCCGCCGCTACCCGCAATGCTCGAGTGCCAAGAGATGAGGATAAGACAAAGCTCGGGGAAATTCTTTCGGTCATCTCCTCATCCTTTCTCTTTATCTATTAGAAAATTAAATCTAAGGAATATTACTGATCTTTTGATCCTATGATGAGGGGAAGGACGCTTTTGGTGTCTCTCTCTTTAAAATAAGATCAAAATATGTGCAAAAACTGAAAACACCAATAAAAATTTGGTTGCACTTTTAGTCGTGTAATTATAGTTATTTAACACTTGAATTTTGTAATTTCTTGGAGTTGTTAAATGGTACTTCATTTTTTTTCTTAATTTTGCAATTTTAAGACAAAATTGACAGGAATTTTCAAAGTTGGCGAGAATTATGATATCACTTTCCAGCCAATTTTGACCTAAAATTGTGAAATTGAAAAAAGTTGAACTAATATTTTACAACCCTAACAAGTTATAGGACCAACATATCAAAACAATATTATATAATCATAGGACCAAAAATTGCAATTAAACCCACGATATACAAATTAAGTAGACGTCCCATGTAACATGTTATTTCCTAGTAGCTAGGATTCGCACAAAAAAAATTTCTCAAGAGGAAAACAAAGACAAGTTTTGGTGATTATATATATATAGATGTTAATGATGTGTTATATTAATCGTAATATTACAGGATGCAAGTTCAAAGCTGCCATCCGACAAACCAGTGACACGAAGAGATGCGGAGGGAGTCATAGGCGCGGAGCTAAGGAATGATCCCAACCTCTGTACCCGTCCAGGAGGCGTAGCAGCCTCTGTCGCTGCGGCTGCAAGGCTTAACCAGACTAACTCTCTTGCTTCTAATAATAACAACAATACTAACATTATTACCGATAACAACAAACTAAACTAATGAAGTTTTAGATCCTGTCTTTTTCGATCCTCTCTGCTGATTAATTTTTACATCAGTCTATGGGATCCTCAACCATAAAAGGAAAAGGTCAATTGGATCCTATATTAATTACTCCATTTGTTATATCTCCTACAACATAAATAAACTCAAATGTTCGATCGAGTCATTCACTCAAGCAGCAAATTAAATAAAAAGATCTTTAGTTACCCGATGTGGGTTTTTTTATCTCAAAGATCTTTATGTTATTTATAGTTAGTTTTGATATATAGGATGCCATCGTTGGCTTCTTTTTATTTTATCGTGTAGTTTATTGAATTTTGTGTTATTGTACATCTTTCTATTCAATAAGTTTTGATTATGTACTTTAATTAAAAGTTTACTTAGACAGTATTCCATGCACAACGGGTAGGATCAGCCTTTCCAGATATGTTCATCTTTTGTTAAGTTATGCTAAGACAGTCCAATTTGTCGGTGGTGTCCATTTAATCAGGATTATTTTTGTGACATAGTAGGAAAAGATTAAGTACCAACTTGTTTACTTTTTACTAACTTATTTGTTACAATATGATTGATTATTATAATTTCATGTTTACAAGCAAATATGAGACAAGTGATTAATTGTAAATTTATATATTTGTCCCCATTAAAGAAAGATATAACTGTTTTTTCCGTACCAATTTCCCTGCTGGATTTTTATTTTTTCTTAGCAATTTTGTAAGAACGTTTTAGGCTTTTTTTCCTTTTTTTAAATTATCTTTCCCAAAACAAAAAAATTAAAAAGAGAAGATAGAAGCCCATATTTTTTCTAACCAAAAACAGATTCCGTAATCAAAGTACTCGCAAAGTTCAAGGACATGTATGGAAGAATTACAAAGATATTTCAACCCAACAGACAACCCCATGTCGAGTTATTTATTTTTTTATTATTAAAAATAAATTATATTAATATAATTTTTTCAAATATGTTAACATTAATATGTCGAGTCGTGATTGACTAAAAAAATAAATTTTTTTTTACCAAAAATGGCCAAGTCGAAATTTGTAAATGCGACTTGGTGTCGTGATTTGTAATCACGACTTGGGCCATTTTTTATTTTTTATTTTTTAATTCTGTTTAATTAATTTTTTTTATAAATTAATTATATAAAATTAATTTTTAACAACATAATAAAGTTCAAAAATCATAATATTAAATTTGTAAATTTAAAAAATCATAATTAAGTGTACAAATATAATCGTGTATATTTTTCGTACAATAAGTATAATGAAGTAAATAATTATTCTTGGCAATTCGGTACCAGCACATCTGATTGTGTAGAAAAAAATTTTTGTTGGGCTTGTTGCCTTGCACGCGTTTGCGCCCAATCCATCTCATTGTGAATACGTAACGTTTGATTTCGAATAGGGTGCAAAAAGATGCGAATAGTATCGTGGACCAACTCAAATCTCGATACATCCCAATAATATTCGGATTTGCAGAGGTTCAAATGACTTGGAATATGTAGTCTTATAAGCCATTATATTATAATAATCCTTCACCATTGATGCATCATTAATCATGTATGCAACGCATACCTTTTGACCGTGACTCAAGGAATACCAAATTGAGTCCACTTGGCGCAAGACCAATCTCGGGCAATTTTGACAACATGGGTATTGACTCCATGTCCACTGTGACGTCTTGTAACAATCGAGATGGACTGTTGGAACTGATGGTATTTGGTAACGGTATGCTCAAAAGAATTTTGATACCAACATTTGAACATCTCCTGTGCAAAATCCGTCCACAGTTGGTTGTTGACCAACATTACATAACTTTTCGCTAACCTCTCACGAAAATAATAGACACTTCGCTGAAACGTCATCTCAGCAATTACTGTCAACGGTAGGCGGTGAGCCCCTTTTAATACTCCATTTATGCATTCCGACATATTTGTCATCAGAATTCCGCATCGCCATCCACCATCATGAGATGCTGTCCATTTTTTCTTGTTGATCATGTCTAAATACTCAAACGCAGATAGTTTCTGGCTCTTTATCTCTTTCATAATGCGATTGAATTTTCTAATCTGATATTCAGAGCCTACTCTCCAATAAAGATCCTTCAACACGATTTTTTTGTGTTGAATGTTGAAATTGGAATGCACATGCCTCAAGTAATACCTGTGCACGCCGTTAGATGGCACGAAATCCGGACATTCATATACAGCGTTACCGATACCAGCATTGCAGTTAGAAATAAGGCAGATACCACATCGCTCCCGTATAATGTGTCTGCTCAATTGTCTAAGAAATCACTTTGAAGATGAATATGATTCTTCATCGATAATTTTGTGCTTGTACTTTGTATATAAATGGGTCCCATCTACACTGATAAGTTTGCGGCAGTATTGGAACTCTTCAATACACGGCTTGAACGCCCAAAAGATGTATCCTATCTCATATGCACTAGTTGATGGGTCGCGGACTTTGTGTTGCAATTCAATAATCATTCCTGGATCATATTTTTGGAGAGCTCCCAAGTATTTAGGTAACTTTTGAACTGAGCTCTTCCATGTGGCATAAACAATTTCACGTGACATCTTTAAACTGTACCATGCCTTTTGGTATCGTATATCGTACCCTGTATGCTCTTTCATAGTTTGGATGACATGCTTTATTCCGTACGCGGGGTTGCATTTCACCTGTCCTAAAAGTAAAGAAGCAATATAAACCTATCTAAATTACCATGTTCGAGAGACATTTGATTCAATATACATGTATGGTCCCCCCATATTTTGTTATTGTCCACCTTCTAATTTTTTGTTTCAAAATCCCTCCCAGCTCCCATGTACACCACATATCTGCAAAAAATAAATATGAATCAGTCGACTAATTTTGTATGCTTAATACTTATACAAATATATATATATACCTGGGTTGCTATGCTTACAACATACTTTCCACTTGTCCTTCGAACGCTCAGCTACCCAATACTCGTGTCGTGCATATCGTATCAAGTGATCTTTCAACCCCTCAATTAAAGCTTCTTTATTTTTGAAAACCATTCCCACATCAAGTCTGCCTTCGTTCTTGTCATAAAATTTTGCATACTTCATGTCCAGTACATCAATCAAATTCACTAGTACCTCCGAGAATGTTTGTTCGAAAAATGGTATAAAGCGGTAAAATGTTTGCTGAGTAGTTCGATGTGGCATAGCAGGTTCAGAGGATGTTGACGTACCTTGTGCAAAATTTTCAGCCGCAATATTTATGTCAACATCCTGTTATCCATCCTCCCGTGGAATTGGATAATCCACTTCATTCGGTTCAGAAGCAGCCTCTGAATCATAAGCAAAAGTGTCCGCAAAAGGGTCTTCTGGCTCAACCTCGTCTTGTGCAAAATTTTCGGCAGGGTCTTCTGCCTCAACATCATTTGGTATAGAATTGGAGGTGGAGGTAATATGTGAGTGGGTAGGCTCTGTGTAATTGAGTTCAATATTATCGAGCCCTTGAGTAACAGATACCATATTAGGAGTATACACACTGTATCATAATTTGATGTGCCTGTACCAAAATCGGTGTTCGAAGTACCTGCATCAAAATTAGTGTTATATGTACCTGTGAAATTTTTGAAGATGGAAGATGAAGGGAATCATTGGCTTGATAACAACGCCATGTATTCCCCCCATTGTTGACTCATCTTTGAGTTATCATCTCCCCACTGCTAATAAAAACACAGCTGATTTAAACTCCCAATTGTGGAGGTCATCATGTCCATTGATATTCTACGCAATAATTGAAATGCATAGTCCCGAGCGGGTTCTTCACCAATTCGGGATGAGGCAAAATATTCCAGAAGCGACGGATACCCGGGATATGAGCGTCCATCAGATCTCCCGTAAAAATCATACGGTCACAGATTGGCACCTGCAACACATACAATACATTGCTAGATGGCAAAGACGATATGACACGGTTGTACAAAGGCCACCCATTTTCAATAGAAGAAAAACAAAACAAGGTTATTGGGTATGGTACTACATCATAACAAGAAATTTTGTAGCGTCATCTACTGATAGATGTGTGGAAAGCGGGTAGCAACCTGGAGAAGCACCTATGTTGCAAGTTGTGGTACGTTGTTATATAATATAACATATTATATTTTAAATAATTTTTTTTACAACACAAGGCTCATTATTTTTCTACAATCTTCAAACAGATGAGGTAAATGCCCTTAAAATTTTGTGTTGATCTAGACTACCAAATATTTAAGGATATAGTTAATTGGTGGATAGATTCGAACACAAGTTACATATTATCAAGGAACTCATAACCCAACAGCCACAACAAATTGCTTCTCCATCCGATGGTACTCCCACAACATCCCACAAGCAAAGAAGAAGTCCTAGCTGAATGTCTACTGATTCAGTTGAACGTCATGATGTTGGGGTGGACATAGCTGGTCCTTCTACAGTATATAGACCTCAAGATTATTACGTGGTTCAACCGCCTCAAGATTATTACATGTCTCAACTGTCTCAAGATGATTGGTTTCAATCGACTCCATATATGCCAAACCAAACACAATATTATTTTTCACAAGTACATCTTGACCTTGATCTTTGTATTAATTAACCATATGCACAAGGATACAATATTTCACCAATTCCATTTCCATCGTTTAGTGCATATCGTGACAATGTGGAGTCTAGTTCTGCAACAACATCTAGTCGGTTCGGTGGTGATGAAATGAGGCGCAAAATGAGCTAGTGCAAAATGTGGGCGAGGAAATAAGAAGACCTCGGCGTCAACGTCACAGACGCAATTGTTGAACGGGTGGACATTTTTGGCATTTGAATTATATACTTCATTGTATTTTTTACAATTGTACAAAAAGAATATATATTTGTACGCTTAATTGTAATTTTTTAAATTAAGATAATTTTAATATTATAATCTTTTGGACTTTAATATGTTGTTAAAAATTAATTTTATATAATTAAATAAAATTATATAATTAATTATACAAAATTTAATTAAACGAGAAAAAAAAATGGCCAAGTCGTGATCTAGGATCGTGACTTGAACTTTTCAAGGTAAAAAAAAATAGTTTTATACTCTAGTCGCGATTTACTATAATTAATATATTAAAAAAATTATATTAATATAATTTTTTTTTATAATAAAAAAATAAATAACCCACCCCCGTCCACGAAAATGCAACAAAGTTGAAGGACATACTAACTAAAGCCATGTAGAGAAGAGGTATGAGCATCAGAAAATGCACTTTCGTTCCTATCTCGCTAGGAAACACAGCCAACGGCCCCTATTTCCCAAGTTGTCTTCTTCGACCAAGAAACTGACTGTCGCGCCACGTCCTGCCCAGATGCGGCCATCGGCAATGGGTAGGGTCTTACCCTATCCGAATTCATAATATAATTAAGAGACTTAGGTCCAAACTCAATAAATTTTTTAGATCCAAATTCTGACTCATTGAAAAAATATAGATTGGGTCTCTACTCATCTATACCCATAGGTCTTTGACTCAATTTGGACACAAAAAAAGTCCTTTTTTTTGCGAATTCAATTGATTATTATTTATTAATCGATCTACTAAAAGTGTGCAATTTTCAATTAATCGAGAGAAAACCGACTAATCGATATTTCGATTCGATGTTACTTACTTTTTTTAGAATTTGATTATTCAGTTTGTTTTAAATTTTTTATACAGGTTAATCGAATCTAATCAAATACTGAATTTAAAATATATGTGTATACATATAAATACAATTCAAATATAAAAAGAATAAATATTAAATATCTTAACATGAGTATTTATAATAAAACATAATAATCTTATATGACGTGTGCAATTTTAGCACGAGTCCAACGGTCATGGATCTTGAAGATGAATTTGGGCTGATTAGACAAAAGAACTTGAGAAACAGGACTTGCTAAACAACACGTTAGCATTCCGACACTTAAATTAGTTCTGAATTTAGGAATAAATAATTATAAAAATAAATCGTAATGAGAAATTGTGATGACAATAAACATTTGAGCAAAATTTGATTAGAGAGCAAGTTGAGAGTTGCAGCAAGAATAGCAAAGCAATTTTCAGATTTTTTAAGGTGTGTCAATTGGGGAATGCTGCCTGTATATATATATATATATATATTTTTTTTTTGAGAAAGCCGCCTGTGCCTAGGCGGGGGGTTTGGCGGACCCCTACCTGTTTATTAATTTAAAAAAATTATAGAGTGTACAATTGAAAAGCGGTAAACAAGGAGTACTTACTCCCTTTACAGTCAAAGAAAATTCTAATCTATGTGCAACATCAGTGATTAACACTAAAAAATACAACACAACTCTATTGAGCCTAGAAACCAAGTAGAATTTGGCCTGTAGACATGCCCATCCCACTAGTACAACTGCGTAGTGCCCTCGCCAATCTCTCCCCAATGCCCGATCTCAAGCTCACCGGCGAAGGTATGGAGTGCCCATTTTATCAAGTCGGATAATGCCTCGCAGTACTCCCGTAATGTCCTCCTGATACATAACTCGAGTCAACTGGCGAGAAGCGGCATCCTTCGCAAGATGATCAGCCGCTCCATTAGCCTCTCGAAAAATATGTCGTACGTCCGATCCTAATTCCTGCTAGAGCTGCACAATGCGCATGATCAAATGCTGCACCACCCATATCCCAGATGGCCTAGACTGTAAGAGTTGGAGAACGACTGTGGCGTCCACCTCAACCACTATGGGTGCTAAACTGTGTGCTCGAGCTAGCTCTAAACCTCGCCAGACAGCAGTAAGCTCTGAGACTACACTAATGGCTATGCCCAAAGCGAACTGGTATGCCAAACGCACCTGTCCATCTGCATCCCAAAGCGAAAGAATCCCTCTTTCGTGGGAACAATACATGTTACTTGCATTTTCGAGAAAAAGGGCAAGAAATCTATAGATAAGACACGATTTCATTTTATCCATAGCTTGATCAGCACGCTTTTGTTTGAAAGATGACTTCTTTTATGCGAGGACTCCTACTATGCAGAGAGTCCTTCTAGGTCAAGGAGTCCAGAGCCTTGGGGGACGCCCTCCTTCTCCTGGGCTGGGCTTTGGAAGGCAGACTTGTAATCTAGCAAGCCTCTTACTAGGCTTCCCTCTTGGGCCGATTTTGGTAATTTTCTAGTGGGCCGCCTTCATCATGGGCTGATGGGCTCAATTTGGACTTCGTGATCTCTTTTGGACCAAGCGCTTTCTGGCCATACATATCAGTATAGTTAATACATACTTAATTATTAATAATTTATAACAAATAAATTAACATTATATTTTTTATTATTTTTTATTAATTCGGTACAAAAATCGAACTAAATAAAAATAAGTTCGATTTTTGTTGAATCAAACCAAACATTTTGGTTCGGTATTCAGTACGCCATTTCGGCATATCGAAATTTCAATTAATCGAACTTTCGGTGCATTCGATTAATTGAATTCAGTACCCCTGTGATTTACATTCAAATGAACAAATCTAAAAAATTTAAGAAAACATAATATTATTTATAGTTTAATTCTTTAAGCATATATATTTTTAAATAATAAATAATTAAATAATTAATTATAACTATATTATCATGCTGGATATATTTTTCAATATCTTCATAGGCAATATTATTAGTTTGAAGACTTGAAGAGATAAATTTAAATCAAATATGTAGATTTGATACTTTTATAAGATTATTTTGTAAATGGTATAATAAAGGATATAATGTTTTAAAACTTCTATTGAAAAAGAGTTATTTGTGAATTGATTACAATAATTCTAAATTTATTGATAAATTATGAAAAATAAAAATAAAAAGAAAAAGAAAAAAATTTAAATTAATTAGAATGATTTAAAAAAAAATTAGAAAATAAAGAAATTAGGTCTGGATCCGACCCTACCCAATAACTGGGTCTTAGTCGGGGATAGAGACCCATGAGTCTTCAATTGGATTTAAAGGTGTGTACAATTTGTGTATAAAATATTCTTTTAGATTTTCATTGGGTGCGGGCTTGAGTAAAAACTTATCCGAGGTCTAAGTCCCCACAACACCGTTTTGAATCAAATGAAACCAATTCGGATTTAAGAAAAAACGTAAAATAACATAAACACAAAAAATGTCGTCTTCTCCCTAGATATGCCGCCTCCTTCCGATAACGGCGTGCCACCATTCTCCCCTCTGCGGCCGCCACAATCGCGCAGTCACCACATTTCCGCCCTGATCGTCGCATTGAAGAGGCCATACATTGTTTTCTAGAAAATAAACCATAAATAGGGCAGCAAGCTCTTACCTGAGATCAAAAGAAAATGGCGGAGGGAGGAAGAGTGAAAGTTTGACCAATTAAATATGGGAGACAAGCATGTCAGAGTAATTAACATTGTGGGGGGCAAAATTGGATGCAATTTGGGCAAAAATTGGGGGCATTTTTCACAATACACGAGCGGAAGTTGGGGGTAGGGTTGAGAAGGCCCAAAAGTTTGCTCCTGGTCTTGGCACCAAGTATAGAGCCGCTGAAAAATTTTGTGAACGCCGGGTTGCTCTTATCTAGGCCAGTGCATGGTAGTGTAAACATGGATTGAGATGAGATGGTTGTCGTGTAAATAAGTCGAGTTCGATCTTTTTTTGTGAACTTGAGCTCTTACAGTTCGAGCTCGAACTCGAGTTTGATTTTATGAGCTCGAGCTTGAGCCAATATTTTTTATTATTATTATTATATTAAATCATAGAAATCACCAAATTTTTATATAAATTTATAAAAAATAAAATAGATTGCATAATGCATACTATATTATAAATATACCAAAATATAGTATGATATTTTAATTTATTGTTATAAATATAAACTACTAACTAGTTTCGTAGTACACTACAAAAAAAAAAGGTGGAATTCGGCATGATCAGAGCACCCGTTCCAAAGGCCGTTCCAAGTTGGAACACTTATGGAACGAATATTGAAAGATGACATCAGGTGGAATATTTTGGGGGTTACAAATTTGGAACGGTCAAGTCGTCCCAAGTTGTGTTCCAAACGGTCAAAAACCGTTCCTGAAGTACGAATTAATGGCTACTTTTTAACAGCTATTTGTGTGTTCCTATGCCCGTTCCTAAGGCCATTCCAATTTTTTCTGTATAAATGTATTCCTCTCTTTCTATTTAATCTCACTATCTTATTCAATTCTTCTTGTTCTCTCTGTAATTAAAATTAAGTTTGAAAGTTATACTTCTAGAAGTTTTAAAATTAAGTTTGAACTTGCAATATCGACATTGTTTTTCGATATTTCTCTGGATGATCTCCTACATAATTTCTTCTCGACCACTGCTAATTCCTCATCAACTCCGACACATTCTCATTTTCATAATTAATGTTGTCCAATAATCAAAAAAGCTAGTATATTCTTTTTTATTCACATATTAATATCAATAATTAAAAAGTGTAGACTAATACTTTTATATAATTAGTGTAGATAATGTCTAGTGGTATGCCCCTCTCCTGTGTGGTCGAGGGCATAGTCGTGGCCCCAATTGTTGCCTGCCACTACCACCAGTACCGCGGGAAGCATCCCCTTGACCACCCACACCACATGATACGCCCGCACTATCCCCCGCCACGCATACTCCAGATGATGCTGGTAAATCTGGACCTGCATGTACGACTGCGAATGACGTGTTACAACAGCCTGCCACACCAGCGGCTGCTCCACCACCACCACCATCAATCCCCCCACTAGGGGTGTGCATAAACCGGTTTGGCCTAATCGGAACGAACCAAAAATTCGATACGGACCGAAAATCGAACTGAAATTTTCGATTCGGTCATCGTTATTTTTTTTTAAAAAAAGAAATTGGTTTTTGGTTCGATTTTTTTGTGACCAAACGGTTAACCGAATAGAACCAAAAACTGATTTTTTAAATATTATATTAAATAACATATTTATTATATATATTATATTATATTTATATATTAATGTTATATTATTAATATATATTATTATTAGTGTACACTTGTGACTTGTACTATTAAATTAGAATTTAATTTTGGTATTTTGGTATTTGTATTTTTGGATAAAATTTAAAAAATATCAAAATTATTTATATATATATTATTTTAAAAAAAGGTTTTTTAAACCAAAAAAATATTTTGGTTCGATTTTTGGTTTTTGAAAAATCCCGAACCGAATTTTCAGTTAATCGAAAATTTGGTTCGGTTCGGTTAATCAAAATGCACAGGCCTATGCCCCACCATCAGCGCGCTAGTACATCAGCCTCGATAACGCGAGGTACTTTTGTTAACTAATTTTTTATTATTCATTATTTTATCTTAAAAATATTAATTAATTGTTTAATATTAAATTAAATTAAGGTCTGACCAGCGGTTCCATGAGCGCATCAATGCGTTCATGCGGGGATATTTTCCCCACCCGTGGTCGTGTCTGAGGCAGGTACGCCAGAGCACCAGCATTTCTGGTTCGAGAGCATGAGAGTAATTAGTTTTAAATTAATTTACTTTTATCTAATACATAATCTAATTGTTTAATTTATTTTACTAATATTTTGTTTAATCTTATTATTGCAGATGACCTACTGGTGGGACTGTGACGATGAGTCCATGTTTCGAGTCTTCCACATGTGGGCCAGGAAGTACATCCGAAAGACCTTCTCCGTCGCCTGATCCAGCCTGGTCAGGCCACCATTGCCGACCAACGAGGTCCCTCTCCAGCTCCAAGCATACTGGGCAAGCGAGAACTTCCAACAGCAGTCTCCAAGAATAAGGCGAACCCCACGGTATCCTCGACTGTGTACCGGGGATCTTCCTCAGTGGGCACGCACAGAAAAAATTGGTGAGTAAGTAAAAATTATTTGCGTGTCATATCATTATTTTTAAATATGATGCTAATTAATTAAATATTTTTTCTTATATAGGAGATAGAGCTGAGACGACCACACAAACAAATGGAGTTATTTGAGCTCTATAAGAAGAAAGACGAGGGGGGTTGGAGCGGGCCGAGGGCGGTGGAGGTGGCGCTAAGTAGCTGATTTATTGATATTATTTTTGTTAATAATTAATTCTTCATGTAATAAATTACTAACAATTTTTTTTTGTTTTGCAGGAGACGTTCAAGAAGATGTTGGAGAGGATCGTCAGCCATAACCGATGACCACGACCACGATGCTCCTGCCGAATTCGAGACTTTGGTGGCGATGATGGAGCAGTAGATGTGTGATGGGTGTCGAGACCACAAAAAATAATTCCTACAACACTTGTAAAAGTGGGAGTAGGGTTGAATCCACAGAGACTGGCTTTAAGTTGATTTCTTTAAGAGAAATAGAAAATAATGGGGGGAGATTTGATGATAAAAAGAAATAATTAAAAACTAAATAAGCTAGAAAATAATTGAAATTACCTGATGAAGATACAAGAGAGAGATCTTCCAGTTAAGGCTAGAATCATGCTTGATTCTTGTCAGTTGATCATTGATACAAAAATAACACATATATAAACGAATAAATCAGTTATAGTGTTGGTACGACCTAACAACCTCACCTTTCCTTACCTTTTCGTCAGCCAAGGTACGACCGTTGGCTAGATCCCTAATTAACAGACAACCCTGGGAACATCCACAAGATTTAATCTATTAACAACATTAAGAATTAGAAAGGTCTGATTCTAATCAACAAACTCCTACGAGGACAATTCGTTTAAACTAGATCATGCATTCCCCATAACATAACTAATTACTATGACATAATTAATCATGCTACGTTGCCACTAAGCATTGAACTAAATAAACAATTACACGGATTTATAAAGTCCAATTAGCTAAGCAAACCTTCTTGATAGTGAACAACTGGCCACATTATTCAAATATCAAACGTTTGTAATAAGAGCACAGAGAATAGCATGAATATTCATATAACAAGAATAAAGAGAACAAATTAGATCTCACAGCATATTACGAATCAAGCAATTACCATACCTTAACCAGAAAATAAGGAATTTAATCGGACATGTTAATGGAAGAACACACTAAAAAGTGGAATTCCATTAATTCCGATTATAAAATAAAAAAAAAAGAATGAACAAAGAATTCTATTGAGTTCCAATTAATAACTGACTCCCCTCAAATGAAGAGACCCCCCCTATTTATAATAAAAGTCTCATACGAATCTAGACGTACGGGGAGATAAATACATGATTAACTCTAAAAAGGTAAATAAATCACAAGAGGTAAGTTTTAAAGAATCCTTTCTAAACCTAAACACTTCATTCCTTTATCTTTTGCGGAAATTACTCGTATTCCTCCTTATCCCGAGTTGACCACTCCACTAAGCGTGGGCACGCTTAGTCAATTCTGCAGAAATTTCCTTGTAATCTACTTTTTTTTCCTTTTTGATGCCTTCAATTTCGATTTTACCTTGATTTTTGCCATCTTTGCCTCATATCTTCCTTTTTTGCTGAATATGCAATAAAATCACATAATTAGGGATGTTTTGGCTTAAAAAGAAAGATTAAATCGCTATAAAATCATGACAATTGCAGAGTTATCAATGTGGATGGCAGCAGTTGGGGGCAAGAACAAGGGCCAAGTATTCAGCCTTAGTTCTGAGGCCCATGTCTCCAGCCGCACATTCACATCACACCGCCACCGCCACAACCAAACCTAGCCATGGAGAACCGCATCAATCGTCTCGAGATGATGATGGTCGACATGATGGACATGATGCAGGAGATGTGGGCCTCCTCGTCCACTACAGCACAGCCTCTGACGAATCCCCCCGATCGAGAATCAGGACGATGTTGACGAGGACCATTTAGATTAGGTTTTATAATTTTTTTTATTTTTGTAATTAAATAATTTTTTATTTTTATATAATATTTTTTAATTATTAATCTTTTATAATGTTTATTAAATTTTATTATTTTATATATATTCAATTAATTAAATTTATAGATAAAATTAATTCAAATTTCATTAAATTAAATTAATTATATCTAAAAAATTTATTCAAGCGTATCTCTCAATACTTACTACGACAATGTTTTACCATAGGCTTGTCTATACACCACATCTCCACCACTTTTGAAATATGCACATATATAGATCAAAAGGTCTTTAATTTTGATTGTAATGGGGCTTTGGTTTAGGGTAGGATAAAAGGGCAATGAGGTTAAATTCCAAGAAACTAATTAGAGCATCAAAAAATTTGAGTGAACAATAATTCGAAGCTCTCAAAGTTTACTCATCTCCGTTCAAGATCTTTCGATAATTCCTTGAACTATGCCTTTCTTATTCCTTTTGGAGAGTTCATACATTTTTTGTTCTCTTTTTTTTTTTGGTGGCAAGAAAATTGCTTTCTTTTTTTTTCTTTTTCTCTTTTTGTTTTCTTTTTTTCCTCTTTATTTTTTTGTGATAGGCATAGACCAAAAAAATTGGTGTCGGTTCCCACAAAGTAAAGAAGAACATAATATTGGAACCCCCACACACATTTCGAGATACATCTTTTAAACACATAAATCACAAAGGTTAATCCCCCATATTCAGAATTTGTTCTTTTGAAAATAAACCCATTTTCCTTGATGCTCTAATAGTTCTTAGAGAGATCAAAATCACGATTTCAAACAAACGACGGGATAGGTTCGTATATGACGGGTTATTCAACAAAATAGGTCAAAAGGCTCAAAGGAGTTCTCTAAAGTTAAAATGTGTTGGGTAGTTAAAGAAGGCCGAAAGTAGTTTCTAATGCCTTTATCGTATCCAAATAAGTGCACATTTGTGTGGCCTCGATGTGGTTGAAGGCAAGTTTTAGGAAGACAAAGCCATAAAAGTGTTATTCTTTCAAGAAAGAATGAAATTTTTTTTATGGACATATCAAGCTCAAAATCTCACGAGGTATGTTTTAGTCCACTAATCCTATATCAAAAGATTTTAACTCAAGTCATTTTGGTAAAGACAAGTTTTCAACTTGTGAACTATCCTCAAACATAAAACATGTATTCTTTTTGCACATAGCACTATCAAGCCAAGAGTCGTCTAAAATTGAAAGGGTTTTATCATGCCAAAGTTTTTCCACCAAAAATTGTCAAAAAGTTTCTCTTTTGAATAAGAAAAGGCATAAATTTTCGCTAGGCACAAAGAAAATTCGTCTACCACCAAGGACATCAACAAAAATTATCAAGTATAAGCTCAACAACCACACCGCCACACTTAAAATTCACATTGTCCTCAATGTGGACATTGACATGCAACTCAAGGATTAAAAATTAAAATGAGAGAGAGTTTAAGGAAGCATCCCTGAGTGCATGTCACGAAGAGTTCATGGCGTGGGTGGGCTGGTGGCAGATGGTGGCGGCGACTTCCGGTGAGATGGCTTTGACAGAGACAGAGAGTTCTTGGCAGATTTGAAGTTGTTGTGGGAGAGCTGTGAGAGATAAAAAAGAAACTATCGGTCAAAGATTTGGAACTGTGATGGAGAGATTTGACTGATATCCTTTCTTTTGATTTTTCGAATTTTTTATTTATTTATTGTTTTGTAAATATAAATAAATAAAATAAATGAAGGTAATTGAAGGGAATAACAGCCTAGGAAGTGTGACTAAGCGTGGGCACGCTTAGTGAAAACTTCAAGTCTGTCCAATTAGCGTCCAAACAGATTTGGATGCTTCATTAAGCATGGCACGCATCGCAAAACTTGAATAAAAATATGAAAACTAAAATCAAAAGAAAGAGAAAAGAAAGGGATAGAAATTTCATGGGTTGCCTCCCATGTAGCGCCTTTCTTTAATGTCTTTGGCTAGACATTATTGTGCCTCAATTTCAATAAGTTGGGCACTTTAAATTCTCTTCTTCTTCGTCGTCGTGCACCCAAAGATGGTGTGGGCCGAGGAAAACCTTGAGGTTCATGAGAGAATTCTTCCTCGAACTTATTTTATCGTGAAATGCTTTGTTCTTATAAGTTCTCGGACCAAAGACATTGAGGAACTTTGCATAGTGAGGTACTCTTTTGATTGCATCGATCAATGGAATTTTTACCACCACTTCGCTAACAGTGTCAAGTGTTCCCTTCGTTTCCCCTTCTTCCTTTTCAGCAAATCCTTCCGGTAATGGAGGTTTGACCACCAACGCATTGTGATGTTCACTGTCGGTTGTTTTGGGCTTGTTGGTCTGCTTTTGAAAAATTTTCATCTTTTGATCTGGTTCACCTTACTGGACATGCACATGCTTGGTGTCATTTTCGTCCATGTTTGGTTGCAACTCTTTTTCACTGCGAAGGACAAAAACACTAGTGTTTTCTTTGGTTTGCGTTTGGGAAACTTCCACTTCTTGTTCTGTTTCACCTTGGGACTCCAACCGACCAATAGATGTTGCCAATTAACTTATCTGAAACTCCAAATTCTGAATGCTTGCAAGAGTTTCCTGTTGAAATTGTCAAGTGTTAGTAACAAGCATTTTCATCATATCCTCAAGAGACGTACCTGGCTTGGAGTCGGATTGAGGTGGTGTCCAAGTTTGAAATTGGGAAGCATAGCTAAGATTGGGGTAATCCGTCCATCCTGGATTGTACATGTTAGAATAAGGATTATATTTTCTTTGTTGTGTTCCAAAAAGTCCTCCTACAACATTGGCATGCTCGATGGTTTCTTCTTGAAGCATAGGGCACAAATCGGTGGGATGTGCCATGGAATTGCATATTTAACAGGCCCTAACCCATTGAGATTTTTCTTCGGCAGATCCTTCAACAAGGGATAAAAGTTTGTCTAAACGATCATCAATGGAAGATACATTTACCTCATTCACCGGTGGACTGCCGTATCTAGTCCCAAACTGTTGAATGTTGGACCACATGATTGCAATTGGGTTGTGTGCTATGGTTCACTCCAAGTGTCCAATATCTCTTGTGCTAACTATGGCTCGGAAGAAGTGGTTATCCTTTCAACTTGTTACTTGGTTTCCTTTCGAAATCTCCGTCCAGTCTTCTCAATCTTGAATCAGATTCAAGCTCACCTGTATGAGAAGATTTTAGTATTAAACCAAGTAACCAAAAAAGTCAAGTAACAAGAAAAGAAATCTTCTTAAAAACGCCAGTCCCCGGCGACGGCACCAAAATTTGATGGGTGTCGACACCACCAAAAATAATTCCTACAACACTTGTAAAAGTGGGTGTAGGGTCGAATCCACAGGCACTGGCTTTAAGTTGATTTCTTTAAGAGAAATAGAAAATAATGGGGGGAGATTTGATGATAAAAAGAAATAATTAAAAACTAAATAAGCTAGAAAATAATTGAAATTACCTGACGAAGATACAAGAGAGAGATCTTCCAGTTAAGGCTAGGATCATGCTTGATTCTTGTCAGTTGATCATTGATGCAAGAATAACACATGTATAAACGAATAAATCAGTTATAGTGTTGTTACGACCTAACAACCTCACCTTTCCTTACCTTTTCGTCAACCAAGGTACGACCGTTGGCTAGATCCCTAATTAACAGACAATCCTTAGAACATCCACCAGATTTAATCTATTAACAGCATTAAGAATTAGAAAGGCCTGATTCTAATCAACAAACTCCTACGAGGACAATTCGTTTAAACTAGATCATGCATTCCCTATAACATAACTAATTACTATGACATAATTAATCAAGCTACGTTGCCACTAGCATTGAACTAAATAAACAATTACACGGATTTATAAAGTCCAATTAGCTAAGCAAACCTTCTTGATAGTGAACAACTGGCCACATTATTCAAATATCAAACGTTTGTAATAAGAGCACAGAGAATAGCATGAATATTCATATAATAAGTATAAAGAGAACAAATTAGATCTCACAGCATATTACGAATCAAGCAGTTACCATACCTTAACCAGAAAATAAGGAATTTAGTCGGACATGTTAATGGAAGAACACACTAAAAAGTGGAATTCCATTCATTCCGGTTATAAAAAAAAAAAAAGAATGAATAAAGAATTCTATTGAGTTCCAATTAATAACTGACTCCCCTCAAATGAAGAGACCCCCCCTATTTATAATAAAAGTCTCCTACAAATCTAGACGTACGGGGAGATAAATACATGATTAACTCTAAAAAGGTAAATAAATCACAAGAGATAAGTTTTAAAGAATCCTTTCTAAACCTAAACACTTCATTCCTTTATCTTTTGCGGAAATTACTCGTATTCCTCCTTATCCCGAGTTGACCACTCCACTAAGCGTGGGCACGCTTAGTCAATTCTGCAGGAATTTTTTTGTAATCTCCTTTTTTCCCTTTTTGATGCCTTCAATTTCGATTTTAGCTTGATTTTTGCCATCTTTGCCTCATATCTTTCTTTTTTGCTGAATATGCAATAAAATCACATAATTAGGGATGTTTTGGCTTAAAAAGAAAGATTAAATCGCTATAAAATCATGACAATTGCAGAGTTATCAATGTGGCTGGCAGCAGTTGGTGGCAAGAACAAGGGCCAAGTAGATGTGGGCCTCCTCGTCCACTACAGCACAGCCTCTAACGAATCCCCCCGGTCGAGAATCAGGACGATGTTGACGAGGACCATTTAGATTAGGTTTTATAATTTTTTTATTTTTGTAATTAAATAATTTTTTATATTTATATAATATTTTTTAATTATTAATCTTTTATAATGTTTATTAAATTTCATTATTTTATATTTATTCAATTAATTAAATTTATAGATAAAATTAATTCAAATTTCATTAAATTAAATTAATTATATCTAAAAAATTATTAAAATATATAAATTTATTTATTTATTCAACTTTAATAAATATATTAATAATTTATAAAAATTTGTAAAGTTCAAAACTTAGGAATGGGTTTAGTAATACTAAAGAAAATGCTACAAATTTTATAGAAACCCGTTCCGAAATCCTTTACAAAGACTGCCCCAAAAAAGTATTCCTAAACTGGATGAACCGTTCCAAATTAATAGATAACCATTCCAAATAGAATTACTAATCAGTATCTAATATGTGTTCTAAATTATATAAATCGTTCCTAATTCTATTAGTAAAACAATTCTACAAATGTGTTCCAAATTCAATAATCCGTTTCAAAAACTGTTCCAAATACCGTTTCTAAATTGATCCCAATTGAAAAAAAATAGTTTCAAAATTAAATCACGAGTGTTACAAATACCAGTCCAAAATTTCACCTAAAAATATTAAGTAACCGCTCCAAACCACGTCCCTACCCATTCCAATTCCTAAATTAAAATTTTCTTGGACTAACTCGATATTAGGAACGGTTTGTGATGACCGATACAATATGTTGGAACAGGTAACCAAAAGTGAAAGATTGGCGATTTTGAGAATCCTTCAAGCAATCTTTATTAAAGCAATGTTGTCCCGATGAATGTGGTAAGTATTCGTCTTTCACGTGTCTGTTGTACTTACCAATTTACGTCAAGCACTGCTTTGACGTCACAACAGATTCCCACGACCACTTTAATAACCCATATAGTTGGTCTGCACATTGGATGGCGGCTGTGAAACCAACTTCTGAAGGCTGGTCTTAAATGTTCCAAGTCGAGGACCTCGAGACTGGGCATCGAGATTCCTACTAAGACTTGCAGTAAGAGTCACATTCATTTGATGAGTGTTGTGTTTCATCGCCAACAGACGTGGGACGTCTATGCGATCTTAATGGGTGGATTAGTTAGGTGTCGAATCAAATGAACTCACACGCAGGGATCTTCATGTGGAAGCTTTGGAGGCTTGATCAGTATGACTTGAGTTTTCGGCTCCGATAATACGGGAGTAGTCCCCAAACTTGAGGAATTGCGGCAGTCACGTGCATACGATAACTGTATCTTGGGTCTATGCGAGAGGTGACTATGTCATAGATACTATCATCATAAGTTTTATCCAGTGTAGTCAGAGTATGTTGCAAGGACGGTGAGTTCCAAGAAGAGGATACTTCTCTTCTCAAAACGTGACAGAGCTATCTCCTATACACTTGGAGATGCGTTTACGCTCTATAAAGTTGTGGCCAACAGTCATTGGTTGAATAGAAAAAAGAGGTTCCTATATCGAGCAATTTGGCTTAACGCGATCTCAGGAACTAACTATAGATGCCTAGTCCAGGACGAGAGCCGACACCTAATTCCATGCCGTAAATTAAGGCCAGGAGACGGTACACGGAAGGACTCTACCCGTATGTACTCGAGAACCAAAAAGTTCACATGAAAATTTGCTTAGTCTCTAGTGTCATGGGCCGTTGATAGACGGCCACCCATGGTAACGGGCTTTTTTGGTCAAGGGTTGATCAAGAATTATTAATTAAATTGGATTTAATTAATAGTAGTGTTTGACACTAGTCAAAGTCTAATTGAAATGTGAACCTAAAGAGTCACACACAAATCACCGAGAAAGGACGAAGAATTAAAAATTAATTGAGAATTAATTCCATAAGTAATTAGATTACTTATAAATGAGAGGAATCCATTGGATGGAGAAGCCCAAGAATAAATTAATAGGATTAATTTATATTGGGCTTGCCCTTATTATTTAATAAGTTGTACTTATTAATTAATAATGACTTATTGGGCTCATATATTTAATTGAATTAAATATATGATGAACTTAATTAAGTGGACTTTAATTAATATTAATTGGACCTTGTATTTTTAATTTTATTAAAGTCAGCCCAAGCCCATTAATTAAGTTGGTGAAAATTCTTAAAAAAAGAAATTGTGGACTAACAAATTCACTTTTGGGAAGTACCATATTAGTCATCCTTTATTTGGAATAAAAGATTTTACTACCTTATGGGTGATAGAATGAACCTAGACTCATTCTAATATATCCGTACATGGTATATATATTTATATTAGTTATTTGGAATAGCTAATGAATACATAACAAAGCAAGAAAAATAATTTCCTAACCTAAGAACACCACTCGACCGAGCCCTTCCTCTCAAACACACTTGGTGTGTTTCTCCCTAATTTTCTTCTAGTGAAGAGAATTGAGGAATCCAAAATTCTGGTGTGGTGTGGATGCAACTTTAGAGGGATTCTACGTGGAAGTCTTGCGTGAACGGGTCAATCGGAGGAAGTTCGACGTAAATCAAATCGAAAGGTAATTCTTAATTTATGATTTTTGTACCTCTCGTATGTCATTCAACCATTAACCCCGTTAATTTTATTGTCGTTTATTATTATTAACTATATCGAATGTTCGAGAACTCCAAAGGTACACTCCTTCGAATTATTATTTTTTTACATTTTCGTTTTGACATACGCACTTTATGATCGCCGCTTCTTCTTGCACATTCTTGGGCTGATCCACTCATACTTCGCGGTGCTTTCACAATGAACTATCCCAAGTTCGAACGGTTTCCCGTGAACCGTTCCTAAATTTTTGTAACGCCAGATGCAGGGAAGGATTTCGATCCATTCCAAAATCGTTCCAAAGTTAGGTCCAAATAAGTTCTGTGCTCTTGAAACCGTTCCTAAGTAAAAAAAAAAAAACGTTCCAAAACCCGCCCCAAATCCTGCGTTTTTTCTTGTAGTGGTAATATAATTAGTAAAATATACCAAAAAAAAATTTCATATTGAATAATTTAAGATTGTAGAAAAATATCCATTGTCTGGAATAATGCAATTGAAATACATAAAAATGTATAGTTGAGATTAATATATTCACAATCTGCAATAAATTTCTATATTTATAAATGTCAGTATTATATTGATATAACTATCATCTTACATTGTTGAACAACATCGGCTAATCAAGCCATCAAAATTCAGATCAAACCGTTAGATATGATCAAACTTACAAAGAAATACATTTGGTAAAGTTTTAGACTTATTGGATATACGGATGTTGAGATATCGTATTCATAACATAAGAGTAATCATTCAAGACGTTGTATCATTGAATCAGGATATGTGATTTTAAATCATATCGTCTGATATGACTAATGGATATAGTCTTATATATATTTGAATTGGGTGCCCGAATTTTAAGATATCATAATTATTGATTAAACTTTTTGGTCTCATTATATATATAAAAAATAATAATAAAAATAATTAAAATTATTCAACCATCAATATTGTTATTATTATCATTATTTTTAAATTAACTTATAGGAATAACTAAATTTCGACATAAATTTATAAGTAATAAAATAGATTGCAGAATGCAAGTATGTATCTTGATAAAAATATAAAACTCACAAATAGATAAAAGAGTCATAAGTAAGTTACTTATTAATTTTTAAAAAAGTATAATACAATACAAATATTCATTAAAATATAACACAAAGTTTATATGTGTCATATGAAATAATTATTTTGTAAAAAATATTATATTTTACTAAGTTGTTGATTAAGTTTGTTTTTGTTTAAAGATTAAATGATATAAATAAAAGTACATAATTTATTATTATTCAAAATAAAATATACGATATCGATTAATAATTATAATATATGGTCAATTTTGAGTATACAATTGATAAAGTATTGAATATGAAATTAAATATATAAAAATTCTAAAAATAAAAATATATAAAAAAATAAAAAAAGCTCGCGAGTCGGCTTGCAAGTATATGAGCAAAGGGAACTGAGCACAACCTCGAGTTGGCACAACTCAAGCTCGAATTTTTTGAGCTCGAGTCGAGTTCAAAATTGAGTCGGCTCGCGAAACTGGCGAGCTGGCTTAACGCGTCTGCCACCCTATTTGTCGTGCTACGACATCTTCAACGAGCTGAATAGATTATCCTCGTTTATGTCGGTCTTGTATTATATGCATTTGAGATGAATTAACCATGTATGCTAGAATTTCTCTAAAAAGGTAAATTAGATGAAGGATATTTTCAATTGGTTCACCCAATTAAAATAACTGCGCAACTTTTCTTAGGTTTGTATTTCTTACAATTGGACAATTTTCTTGAAAAAATTTAACCCAAACTACATTATACACGAGTACATAGAATGCATGAATACTAAAAATAGAGGAAGTGGATCGATCCGGAGAAGGCGATGAAAATGGAAAAAAATTTTAAAAACAAGCGATAAAGCATACATTAACCCCGATCAAGGAGTGTAACCTTGATCTTTTTTCGAGCGTTCGATGTACAATAAAAAATAAAGGCTATAGAATGAATAAGAAAAAAGAGAAAAGGTGGCAAAAGAACAAAAATGAATTTACCCTCATCTTTCCTCTTGCACGGCTACAACCGTTGATTTCTCATCTCCAGACCCGTTCATGGTTAGATCTCAATGAGGAGACCCTCTAAAATCGTCCACTCTTCCACTAATAGGACGTGATCTTCTCGTTCTCGCAAGAACAATCACAGAAGAGATATGGAGATCAAAACAATCACTATCGATTAATGTGTTTCAATCTTCCTTGATTCTTTCTTGATCTCTAAGACCAAAAGGAAGAACATAGAAGACGGAGAGAATGAGAGAGACAGAGAGAGAGTCGAGAATGAGAAAGAGAGCGTATTAGAACGTTAGGGTTAATCAAATGTATATATATGACCGAGTCAACTATATACATGAAGTCCTAACCGAGTTAGACTCCAATGAACCAAAAAACCTAGCCACACACACGTGTATGGCCAATTTTGCACCTCCAAAAATCAGCCATCCCTCTCCAAAATTTGAATCTTTGACCTAGCCAAGATCCAAGGCCAAGGGCTTGAATTTTAATGGACCGGACTCGATTAATTAAAATTAAATCAAGCCCACGTCTCTAAAGGGACAAGCGGATTGGCCCGAGAATGCGTGAGCGGAAGCAGAAAGCAAAATACATAGAAAATAAAAATTAAACCAACGTACTGAAGGGTGTAGCCTTGGACTTCCCGAGCATGCGATGTAGTATGGAAATGAAAAGGCACAAAATAAAACCATACGAGACTGTGGTATGAAATGAGATAAGTAAAAGGGACAAGATGATACCTTTTTGGAATCGTTTACTTAGACAAAACATTGACTCGAGGTTCTAATGTAGCAACCTTCTAAATACATCCATACCACATCGAAAATTAGAACCTCTTTTGCTAGAACAGAACAAGAGGAAAATACTTCAAGAGAAGAGAGAGAGTGGGCGGCCGAATGCTAGGGAAGGAGAGAGAAGTTTCTTGTGCTGTGTAATATTGTGTGATAATTATTTTTCAAATAATTATACACTATATATATATGTATATATCTTGTATTGATGAACAAGATGTGTCTGGATATATTCTTTCATCTACAAGGTATTGCTTCTTTATTCCAAATAAAAAGAGGATCCCTCAATTGACCATAATTGCACTTTCCAAAATTGCAACTTGTTGGTCAATTTTTCCTTCCATAGAATTTTCCAATGGGATCAAGGGAGGGGCCGGTTTTTATGAAATAAAATTCAAGGCCCAATGAATTTTAATTGATCCTAATAAAATCTACTTAATTGAGTCCAATATATATTTAATCTAATTAAATACATAAGTCCAAATTATCTTTATTAATGAATAAAATCCAACTTATTAAATAATAAGGACAAACCCAATATAAATTAATACCATTAATTCCAACAATATTATTAATTAAATTTAATTTAATTAATAATTCTTTATCAACCTTTGATCAAAAAAGTCGATCACCATGGGTGGCCGTCTAGCAACAATTCATGGCACTAGAGACTAGGTGAATATTCTGGTGAACATTTAGGCTCCTAAGTTCAGACAGGTACGGTCCTTCTATTTACCATCTCCCGGCCATAGTCTAGGGCATAGAATTTGATGTCGGCTCCCATCTTGGGCTAGGCATCTATGCTTTAATTATTGAGACCGTGTTACGCTTAATTGATCAACATAGGAACCTCTTTTATTTTTCGATCAACCACTGTAGTCATAATTTAATAAGGCGTGACCGCATTTTCAAGTGCACAGGAGGTACTTCCATCATATACTGATAGGGGAGGGATCCTCTTCTTGGAACTCAATGTCCTTACTTCATATTCCGACTGCACTGAACGAGGCTTATGATGATTATGTCTATGACACACTCACCTCTCACACACATCCAAGATACAGTCATCATATGCAGGTGAATGCCATTATTCCTCATGTTCGAGGACTACTCCCGTACTATTAGAACCGGGGATCCAACTCATACCGATCAAGCCTCCAAGATTTTGAAATGACGATCTGCACGAGTCAGTTCAGTCGATTCAACACCTAGCCAATCAACCTACTAAGATCGTATAGACACACCTCATCTATCACCAATGAAATGTGGCACTCATCAAATGAATGCGACTATTAGTGCAAGTCTTCATGGGACACTCGGTGCCCAATCTCGAGGTCCTCAAATTGGAACGTTTCAGACCCAACCCCTTGGTAGTTGATTTCAAGATCGCCATCCAATTCGCGGTCCAACTACATTATCGTTAAGTGGTCTGTGGGCTTTGTTGTGATGTTCAAGCAGATGTAACCATATAGAATGAGCAAAATAAATAAAGAAGCCGATAAGTGAATACTCATTTTATTCACTAAATAATAATTGCATAACATCGAGTATTGTCAAAATAGATTACATCCAAACCAATCTAATTGGCTTTCTGGTCATCTATCCTAACAATCCCCCACTTGCCCTAAAGCCAATCATCCTTTGACCTCAAACCCATCTTATCAAGATGTTGAGTATGAGTAGTTTGCGACACCAGTTTAGTAAGTGGATCTGTTGTGTTTTCTGTTGAGTTGACTCGGTCCATTCTAACGTCACCTTTGTTCGCCATCTCTCTAAGCAAATGGTAGTGTATAAGAAGATGTTTGGAACAGTGATGACATCTCAGTTCCTTTGCTTGTGCTATCGCCCCGTTGTTGTTGCAAAAGACAGCTACTGGTTTAGCAACGCTAAGCACCATACCCAACTCTTGAAGCTGCTATGTATTCAACTATTATGGTGGAATTCATTGTGGTAGCCTACATGATACTCTTCCAAGTAACCAGACCACCATTCAGCTTGAATACAAAACCCGATTGAGACTTAGCATCATCATCATCATCCGACTGGAAGCTAGCATAACTGTAGTCTTCCAATATTAACTCTCCACCATCGTAGATCAAGAACATATCTTTAGTCTTTTTCTGGTACTTGTGTATGCTTTTGACTACAGTCTAATGTGCCTTCTTAGCACACGCCTGATATCTGCTCGTCACGCTCAAAACGTATGCGACATGGGGCCTAGTGCACTGAACAACACACTGAATGCTGCCTACTGTTGAAGTATAAGGGATGTCCGACATCTGTTTAAGTTCCTTATCAGTCTTAGGAGACTACTTCTTGAACAACTAAAGCTTCCATGCCTCGGAAGGAATCCTCATTTCGAGTTTTTTTTTTTTTTTATCTTGAATCTCTTCAAGACTTTCTCAATATACGAGGATCGGGTCAATCCTAACATCCTCTTAGATCTATCATTGTAGATCTTGATGACAAGGATGTCAGAAGCTTCACCCATATCCTTCATGAAAAATTAAGTGGACAACCATGCTTTAATGTCTCCCAGCATCTTGACATCATTTCTAATGAGCAAAATATCGTCAACATAAAGCATAAGGTACGCCCAACTGAGTCCCACTGATCTTCTTGTATATACAAGGATTAAACTCGTTCTTGGTGAAATCAGAACTCCGTATAACTTCATTAAAATGTGTGTTCCATCTTCGGAAAGCTTGTTTAAGGCCATAGATGGACCTTTGGAGACGACAGACCTTTTGCTTTTCTCCAACAGAGGTGAAACTTTCCAGCTGATTCATGTAGATCTCTTCCTTAACGAAGTCGTTAAGGAAGGTCTTTCTCATGTCCATCTGCCTATTTCATAGTCATACCATGCTGCTATGGTAAGTAGTATCTGATGGACTTGCCAATGGCTATAGGTGAGTAGGTCTCCTTAAATTCGACCCTAGGTCATTGAGTATATCCTTTCACCACGAGCCTTTCCTTGAAGGCGATAACCTCCGTGTTAGCTTAATGCCTCTAGGTAGGTCTATGAGGGTCCAAACTTGGTTTGAATCCATCGAGTCTATTTCAAATCTCATGGCATTAAGCCACTTATTCGAGTCAATATCAGTCATCGCTTCTCCGTATGTCAGTCATCCCTAATAATCCGTACCTACAGGTGGTTGGGATACTTTGTTAACATATGGAGAACTAGAGCACTATAAATAGAAAGCATAAGTATAGATGGTGTCGCATTATCCTGTTAAGGTGTCTTACTTGACTCTTCAAGTAATACCTTATCACATCGATTATCCACAGGAAAACCTCTTTCCTAGAATACTGTGTTTTTCGAGACAAAAATTTTTTGTTCAAACAGGTCGTAGAAATAGTACCCGCAGTTTCGTTCAAGTATCCAACAAACCTGCAAAGACTAGACCTGGATTCTAGTTTGTCTCCCACTAGCCTCTTGACGTATGCGGGGATACCTCATAGCCTCAAGTACTTGTAGGGCACAAGCTTGTCATGCGATATCTCATATGGCATTTGGGACACTATTTTGGATGGCGCCATGTTGAGCAACTTGGCTGCCATCTCAAGAGCGTATCCGCAGAAGGATAGAGATAGTTCAATAAAACTCATCATGAATCAGACCATGTCCAACAGGGTCCGATTCCTACTTTCAGCCACGCTGTTAAGCTGTTAGAATAGGTGATCAAAAATCCAACTAGATTGGTCTTTATGTAAAGTGACAATTCATTATCTAACAATTGTATTTATTGTGCTCACTGATTATGTTTAGAGGCTTAACATCACGACAAAGCCCACAAACCAAATTGTACAACCTATGTAGTTAGGCTGTGTATTGGATGGTGTCCACGAAACCAACTTCTAAAGGTTAGGTTTGAAACGTTCCAAGCCAAGGACCTCGAGAATGGGCATCGAGAGTCCTATTGAGACTTGCACTAAAATTGCATTCATTGGATGAGTGTCGTGTTTCATGGGCAATAGACGTTGAACGTCTATGCAATGCTAGTGGGTGGTTGACAAGGTTGTCAAGCTGACTGAACTGACTCACAGGAAGTCTTCATATGGAAGCCTTGGAAGCTTGATCGGTATGACTAGATATTCTTGGCTCCGATAGTACGGTTAGTATCTATGATGTGGTCATTACAAGTCTTGTTCAGTGCAATTAGAATATGTAGTGAGAACGGTGGGTTTCAAGATAGATTCCATCACCTATCAGTATATGACAATCGAGTCTCCTATATGCTTTGAGATGGTTTGTGCTCTTAGACTGTGTGGCGATTGGTTGAGTAGGGAATGGTTTCCTACATTAATCAATAGAGCAAACGCATCTTAAGTTATCGAGCATAGTATCTAGTCCAAGATGGGAACTAATGCCAATTTCATGTCCTAGACTTAGATCGGGAGACAAATGATGGAAGGACCGTACTCGTATTGTACTCGGCAGCCTAATTCTTCATGCTACTATTCACATAGTTTGTAGTGCCATGAACCGTTGCTAGACGGTCACCCATGGTGACAGAAATTTCTAATTAATGATTAATTTGAAATAAATTAATTAAATAAAATTTAATTAATCATTATGTTGGACACAAGCCCAAGTCTAGCTAAGGGTGAACTTAAAGAGTCACACACAAATTACTATAGAATTGGTGGAATTAATTTGAAATTAATTCGAGAAGAAACGAATTAATTTTATTGGATTATATTAATTCATGGAGAATATATAAATGATTAGATCAAATTATTTTAGCAATCCATTTGATGGATGGCTCAAGAATTAATTAATTAGAATAATTAATTTTTAGGCTTAACACCTTTAAATTAATTGGATTACTTTATTAGGTTAAGCTTAATTAATTAATTAGATCAATTAATTAGTATTTGGGCTTAAATTTATTTAATTGAATTAAATGAATCTTTGGACTTAGTTGGGCTAAAATTAATTTAATTAATTATTGTCCACTGAACTTTGGTTAGACTTGATTTAATTTGATCAAATCAAGCCCAGTGCATATTTGAAATTCAAACCCATTTAAGGATGGTTGGAACAAGTAAAGAAGGAGTTGAAACTCCTCACAATGATGAACATGATGGTTTAGTTATTTCATCATGATTGGAGGTTATATGCATGTGGTTGTATAGGTTGTCCTGGAGGCAAACTTAGTAGTTATTGAATTTTAAATTCAATTGTATGTGATATACAAATCTACACATATATCCAACATAACCTCCTCGTAAGCCATGAATTTTCTCTCAATTTTCTCTCTAAAAATATTCTCCTTTTGTTCTATATTGAATTGGATTTAAATTAGAACATAAAACAATTCAAAAGCACTAAACAATAGTGTTTTGTTTTGAGTTGTTTTTCTTGTTCTTTGTTCTATCTAGCAATAGAAAAAGAACTATATCTTTTCTATTTTGTGGTGCAGACAACTTAGAAGAATTCTAGTTTGAATTTTCAAGTGAACGGAATGGGAGGCATAAAGGGAACAATGCACGTTGTTGCTTTTCTAAAGAAACAAAAAGGCAAAGTCTCATGTTATGTTTATATGCTTTTTATTTCATTCTCTAACCACTTGTCTAGTAAGTTTATATATTTATTATTATGCTTTTGATTAACACCGAACATCCAGGAATTTAAAAGGTAACACCCCTTTGAACCGATTTCAATTTTTTTTTATTTCACGCTTCCATTGCATTCCCATGCCATACCAATTCTTTCAGTGGTATCAGAGCTCGGTTCGATGTTGTGGCTTTTAGATTAACATGTTATTATGTGTTAAGCATGAACAACGTATTTAATTTACTTTTTGAAAGCATTTTTTATAGCTTTGAAGCATGATTATATGTTTAGAAAATATGTATCAATTTTGATTTTAAATTACGGATATCTATGCATTTTTTCAAAATTGAATTTTCTGTACATGCATGATTTTATTTTAATTTTTAATTGAAGAAATAAAAAAAAAACAAAAATTTTGAAAAATGGAGCACTATAGCCGTTCTGCCCTGTCGGCTGGTCACTAAGCAAGCAGCGCGCAGATGCGTGCGGTCGGCAGCAGACTGTTGTCTGTTGTTTCCAATGGTTGGGCCATTTTGTGCTGTTTCTTCCAGAAAATTGAATTTTCCTGATTCATGCAATTTTTTTGAAATTATTAATTTTGTCTAATTTTAATTTTGTTAAATTGGATTTTTGAAAAATAAGATTGTGCTTTAATTAATTTGGAAATGATTTCCAAACAAGCAAAAGAAATTTGTACATTAGATGTATGGATGATATCCATTTTTTAATTGCATTATTAGTATGTTATTTTCTGCATTTAATTATGTTTTCTTTTGCTATTTGATATTGGATATCAATTGTTAAGTATATGGATTGTATTTATTTGTTTAACAAGTTTATATTTGATATAAATGTGTTAATTATTGTTTATTGGTTAAACAATGGGGATGATCACAAAGCCCATTGGCCGAACGCGTGCTTTATTTTTATGTTGGGCGAGACCTGCGTGCCTCTTTTTTTTAATTCCTTCTTTTGCTTTTAGCCTTGGAATAATAAGGTTTGCTTTCTCCCTGCTTTTGTACTCCCCCAACTTCTAATTGGGGTTTCCATTTTCAGTTGAAATGAGTGTAGTTAGGAATGTGAGGTTTCATTTATTTTGAATAAATGTAAGCTTCCAAGGAGATGAAACCCTAGGATTGTTGGACGAAGCTCATGGAAGAAGAACAAAGAGGAAGGCCCACTAGAATGATAATTAGTTACTATTTTTGTAATAGCTAGGCACCCTAGTTTGACCATAAACTCATTGGGGGCTCAGTGGGTCACTTAGGATTGGGCTTGTGATCAGCCAACAGGGGCGTGCTAGGCTTGTTTTTCCATGTGGTAAATGTTTTAATTTTTGATGTATAATGTGTTTGGAATGCGTTTATACTCAATCATTAAAACCTTCGTCATGCAAAATATTATAATGATGAGGTCTCGGTCACAGTAAACTTGAACTCTCACTTGGATGGTCCAAGTAAATATTAGGGCCAAAATGGAATTAAATCAAATGGTTTGATAATTTCAAGCCGGAACCATCCATGATAATGTAGTGTGGATGCTACTTATACCCTTTTATGGTCTCACGAGTCGTGGCACATTTGGGGTAGAAGAGAGCTACAATATTATTGTGAACAAATGGAATATGCTCCTGTTTCCCTGTTTCACGAGTCGTGGGAGGCAAAAGTTGAGATATTCATTTGGTTGATGGGTTGGGCATAACACCGAGTAATGTGATTCCCTTGGAGTCCTCGAGATCACGTAAAGAGGTATCTTGGGGATCTCATTGGATGAAAATGACAATGGTTACCTCCCACAAAAAAAATTTTCTTGTAAATCGTAAAAGCGGGACATGGAGAATTGTGTTTGTGGGTCGCAAGCCCACTAGGAAATGGTTTTCCGAAACCCCACTTGAGAGTGGTGGGCTTTTGAAGAAATAGTGAGAGCAGTTAATGACTAAAGATCAAGTTTTAACTTGTATTTAATGTTACAATCAATTTGCTAATTTTTGCTTTACATTTTGAATGTAGTTGTCTAAGAATCCGTTAACTATGATTTTGGAGATAAATAAATTTAATGGAACGAAATAAACTGAGGTATTTAAATGCCAACTTGGCCAAGTCAACTAGTTATTCCCTCCAAAACATGCCATGTAGGATTAAATTGGATGGAAAATCACCAACAAGTTTCCCTTCTTCTATTTAACATCAAAGTGCAAACAAAAGCCAAAAATTGCATCTATCGTAGTCCCAGCTGAGGAGAAGTACTTGGTGAAGGTTTCTGTTGATAATGTCAAGTGTAGCAGCCTCTATCGATTGCTATTGTGGGACAAGAGCCATGCTTCAAACATCATGGACAAGCGAAAATCCTGGAAGAAGATTCCATCCTTTCCATGATTTCAATGTAAGGAAAAAATAGTTCTTTAACATCATTTCCTGTAAAATATATGTTTGATTTTGTTATCTTTTATTTTGGGTATTTCTAGAGAGGAGGTTGCTATTTTTTTTAGTGGGAGGATCCTCCAATGTGTCAAAGGGTGAAGGCAATTATTCCGGGTTTATTGCAAAAAGTCAACCGAATGGAAGAAGAAATGAAGAATTTAAGGCAGAGCAATAGAAAACTTAAGAGATTTTTCATTGTTATTGGGATTTTTTTGGTTGTTGTAACTTGGATGGGCACCACTTACATGGTGAAAGAAAAATATGTAGGGGTGAAGATGCTTGGTGCAAGCTTAGAATTGTGAAGTTAATGTATTGTGCTTTTGATTTTAATTTTGAAATTAATCTATCAATTTTTTGTCAAAAGTTTGAAATATGTTTTTTTGAAGTTGTTGGAATTTCTTGCACAGGAAAACAAAATCAATGCAAACAACTTGTATTAGTTGTTAGCGTTTAAATATCTCAAGATGACAATATGATCTTGCATGTCAAAGTTCCTGAGTATTGCAAATAAAGAGTGAGTTTCATAGAGTATTTCTCTGCATGATTGGGCTTAATGGTAACCTGAATGGAGATTCATCAAATTGAAGATTACCTTAATTTTTTTAAGGAGATCGAGCATTTTCCCTGCTTGATTCAAGATTTTGATGATTCACCTTTTAAGTTATCAACAATTATTGGCCCAACCCTGCTAAAATGGAATGAAAGTTGCTGAAAATGCATATAATATTTTGATGAGTGCTGTAAAATTGGGATAGAAATTCCATAACTGCCGAAATTTCACATCATTGTGTATAATTGTTGATATCACAAAAATAGAGTAGAATTGCTAGTTTAACTCCTCGCTTGCCATTAATCACAAAAGATAATCACAAAACTTATCAGAAAAACTTGTATCTACAACAATTGGTGCTAAACACAAGAACCTCACAACACAAAAACTTCACAAAATATATTTTGCCCCCTCCAAAACTATGATTTTTTCCCAACAATCATGTTGGCACGTCTTGTGTTAGGTGGTGGTGCTCTAATGTTCAACCAAGTCTGGAGGCCTGGTTGAGATTGTGTTGGCAAGCTTGGAATACTCATTTGTAGTTGAGTAAACATTGAAGGTCCTGTTGTTGGCAACACGTGGGATTATTGAGCTGCTATTATATCAAGCCCTTGTTGTTGAGAAGGCACCTCAATTTCATCAGGTAATGTTGTTAGAGGTAATATCACTGGAGGTGCAGAAACAACCTGCATTTGAAGGTTAGCTTCAATCAGTATACAGTCACAAGAAATTAGTAAAAATTACACTTATTTCAGAAAACAAAATTATTAATACTTACATTTTCAGTCTCTCCCTCAGTTGTGTCATTCATTGAAGTTTGATCGCGTTCATCTTGAACCTTCGATTTCTTGGATTTCTTCCATACCTAATAGTTTTTGAACACCAAAATGTAACCAAGGTTTTTTCTTAAAAAGCAACATTAAATTAACTTGTACAAACCTCTTTTCTTCGTTTTAATGTTTTATCAACAGAAGGCTTTGAACTTTTTGAGACTTTCATCACCTGAAAGTCATACATGCATATATTAATGTTTCAGCACCTAAAATAACCTCATGTATTCACTGTCAAGCTTAAACAAAATTTATTCATAAATTTACCTGTTGCATTCCTTCTGATGTTTCAACACCTGAAGGCCCTTTCTTGAATGGACATAATCTTTGGTCATGTCCTGCTTCACCACAAATAGTGCAGTGCAATGTTGCTTGTTGCCTCTTGAGCATCATTGCTTTCCTGCCTGAAGGTTTTTTCTTCCTTTTGTTTGTGGCCTCATCAAGTTCTCTTCTCCTTGCATTTGAAGGTCTTCCCAGTCCTCTTACAAAATTGGGTGACAACAAAGGAATGGATAAAGATTGTGACCACAATATTTTCCCACCTATCCCCATTGAAGTAGGTGCATATGCTTTCTTATATGTGTCAACAGAGTAATAATTATCCACAAAGTCTTCAGGTATCTGATTTTGGTTGAAAATTGCACTTATTGTATGTTTACAAGGAATTCCACTGGTTTCCCATTTCCTACTTGTACATGTCTGTTTCTCCAAATCTGCACAAAATTGACTCCCATCAAAACAAAATATTTGGTAATGCATGTCATCAACATTTATAGGAATGCAACCCACAACTTTCTCCACATGTTTTTGAATGATTTTTTTTATCTTGGGACACAATTTTCTTTTTCATTTTTTTTAGCCTTATCTCTGTTTTCTTGAAGCCTTTTCATAAAAAATTCTCTTATCCAATCAAGAATGGTTATTATAGGTTTTTGATCCTGCCTCCAAAATATTGTTGTTGAATGATTCACAACAATTATTCAACAACATATCACATTTTGGAACCACACGGAAATGTAACTTGTTCCATGATTGTGGTGGTTTATCTTCAAACTAATCATATACCTTTGCAACAAGTGCCTTTATTTCTTGCATTTTGATTTTAAGCATACCCTTAGTGCTTGCCCTAGCTGCACTCCACAGTGCATTTTTTAATGCTAACCCCCTAAAACCAAAATTCTTAAAGTTATTGTGTAGATGCCCCACACAAAACCTATGAACACTTGGAGGAAAGCATTTTGAAATGCATGCAACAGTCCCTTTTGCTTATCAAACATGAAAGTGTACATATCATCTCTTATTATGTTCAAGTCTTGTTTAAACACTGTTAAATACCATTCCCATGTCTCATTGCATTTATTTCACAACTGCATAAGCTATGGGATATGTATTATTATTTGCGTCAACCTCCACTACTGTCAACAATACACCTCCATGAATCCCCTTCAAATGTGCACCATGTGAGCTACTCCACTCTGAGTCCAAACCCCAGCCATCATCTCTAACATAAATTTTTTTTTCCTTCCAAGGACTCTTAGAGGAAACAAACCCGTCTAAAAACCTACAAGCTTTCTGCAGACTGAAGTAAAAATACCGCCCGTCATCAAAAGAGCAGACACTTCGGCCACGCGGCGGACAGTCCATAAAAAGTGAAAGCACTTTAGAGTTAACGGAACCCCAACTCTAAAAGAAGACGTCGTCAGCCTTCAAAACACATAAACGAATTTGGCGTAAGTTGGCTGACACAAATACCGTAAGTTCGATTTACCTTGACAAGTAAGGTATGAGGAGGAATAAAAAATCCACTATCGAAATAAGTGGCATAAACAGTGAAACACCCTGCTGGAGGATCCCTAATCCTCCGACTCCGAGAAGGAAGAATAAACTTGTGTGCAGGCATCTTAAGAGTTACGCGAATGACAACAAGTTGCTCTCAAGTCAAAACACTGTCTCAAGTACCAATATCCACCGTGCGACAACGAGGAACGCCTTGAAGCCTCCCATCAACCCCCAATGCGACACCTACACTCGGTCGGGTGGACGCCTCGGTGACTTCGTCCTCCTCACTGTTACTTTCAACCTCTTCTCCCTTACTTTCAGTTTCCTCTTCCTCAGTTTCCTCTTCCTCACTGACACCCTCATCGTCACTCTCACATCGCTCAATGTAAGCCTCCCCATCCTCACTGCCAGATGCTATTTCATCAAATTGTTCGGTACGTCTAAACCCCGTTGAGTTCAATTCAAAATCAAACATATCCTCTAAATTCTCACCTGAGTCAAAAGAATGACACTTAGGCAAACTCATAATTGCGGCAATATGATCAGGCGAATAACCTTCTAGACATGGAGGAAGATCACCGCGAACGTCAAAAAAAATTTCGATGGTGGAAAAAAACCCGCAACTTCCCCTCTACCGAGCCCCAGTACCGAACCACCTGAGGCGCACCTCGTGCCTCCCCTACCTTCGCCGTGCCCCTCCTTCCATCAGGTATGTTGTTATCTGTCGGCCATTTATCTCACGACCATTTTCACAATCACCCTCCCTACTCCACATTTCAACCAAAGAAGCAGAATACATTGAAGGTTCCAAGTATTTTATGCTGTTATATCTATGGAGTGTCATGGTATACTTGGGACTATGTCTTTAAGTAGGAAATTACCTAATATGATGAATCTCTATAAAAGGAATTATTTTTGTATGCATCTGCTTCCAAATCTAGCTATGGTATGGTTTCACTTGTGTTGTTAAAAAGGAACTGTAAGGAAAGTATTAAGCTTTATATAAATAGAAGAGGAGTGATTGGTCTAAAATGTGCAATCGCTAACCTACCTTCATATTGGTTGCAATGTTGAGTAATAAAACATTATGTATATTAAGTCCCCCCATATGGGTGAGAGTACATATTTTTTCCCGTGTAACTAGACTCCACAATTCTTTTCTTCATGATTTCAGGGATGTCTGTAGGATTTTTCATATAATTGAGACACTGATTGGTATTATTAAGGAATTTAAATTTAACTATAAGTAAATATTTTCGGTAATGTAAATTTCATTAAATAAAAAGGAGTACAGAGGTACAATACAACAAGTTTCAATGCTAGGCATCTCCCTCGACAGGCCAAAGTATCCGCTATATACGATAAAAGTTCACATGATCTAGCTGAATAAGATGAGTGAGTACTGAGGATCCTCTGTCGTACATCCCCTATAATGAGAGTAGCAAGGATTGGAGCATCACGTTCCACTCTGTCAAATCGGCGAAGGTTGCATTCGCACCAAATGTGGTAAACAGCTGCAGCCAAAAGGGCGAGGTAGGATCCAGAAATGAAATCCTTATCCTTCCATTTTGTTGTTGCCCACAAAACATCTGTTGGCCAATCACGGTTAAGCCAATCAAACCTAAAGGTCTGCCATACCACCCTAAAGCACCTCCGGCAATATCTACAATGGAAAAATAGGTGTCTATGTATTTCCATCGCGTCATCTTCACATAAGATACAGGGACTTCCTAGGTGAGAGAACCAACGAAAGGACAAACGCATGCCTGGGGATCCGAAAAGGACCTAGCATACATATCAATTATTATTTTAGTTACATATTATTTGATTTCATTCAAGATAATAAAATATAATCATTAATGAATAAGAAATACAAAACTTTAATTTTGGGAATAATTTTTTAAAATACTACCAATAAAATTTAAAAAGTGAATAACAAACAATAGAATTAAATAATTTCCTTATCAATTAAAACGCATATTGTAAACTTTTTGGTCAATATTATTGTATGTACTAATGTTACAATTACATAAACATAAAAAAATATTATGAACTTAATATTTTTTAAACGATATATTTACCAGTAATAATATATTTATACACGTATATCGCACATCATTCTTTCTAGTGTGTATGTATATATGTATATATGAACACTTTTTCTTCACAAAGAACACCACAATAAAAAAAATTTTATTGTCTCGATAATTCTATTAAGTTAGTATTATTTTCTTTCTTTTTTTTTTAAAGGTAATGTATTAACTTATTATTTTATTCTTAATTATATCATATTTTAAAGTATAAAAAACCCCACATTATATATATGTAAGAACAATATGCCACGACATAAATTTAAAAAAGAGAGGGCATAGAAGAGAAATGAAATAAATAGGTCGAGCTTAGACATCTAATAATTAATGATTACATTCTTAGCATCTATTATTTTTTTCTAGTGTTCTTATATATATTTGGGTCCAACCACTCGAGGCAAAAAATAATCTCTCCTTCCTGTCAATTATTCAAGAAAAAAATTTTCAGTCACATTATTTCATCACTACTCAATTATTGTACGTAACTTGATGTATCATATAACTCATAAATACTGCAGAGTATCCGATCTACTGTTTATGAATGAATAGGAAACACTGGGGAAAGGAGTGCAACAGTGGAAAAATACGACTGTTCGAAACATTGATTTTGTAGATAGGAATAAATTATAAGAATTGCAATGCGCAGAAAATGATGACCAGTTTCCAGAACCAAGATATAGTAATTATTTACCGATATATACATTTGAATGTTCGACTATACAAGAACGCGCCCCTAATACAAAGATTGTAAAAGTGAACCTGATTTTTAACTTAAAATTCTTTTTGTTTCTTTAAAGCATTTCGCACGGAAGTTTTACATGAAAATCCCATAATAATTGGGCCATATTAGAATCATATTCACACTTGAAAAGGAGACATATCTAAGGCGTAGAATTCACTGAGATCTCTTGTGACAAAGATATAGCTGCTTGCTCTGCATGGGAAGAAATTACAAGCCGCTGCAATGGCTTCAGTGCCACACTAAGCTGTGCGAAAGAGGGACGCAAGTTCGGATCCCTAGTAACAAGCAAAAGTTGCAATTAGTTCATATCCCAAAATCAAGAGAGACACGAGGCTACATACACTGCACACATAAAATGACCTACGTTTGCCAACATTCCCATATAATCCTTGCGACCAGGGGATCTACTTCCTTTGGAATGTCAAGACGGCGATTTTGAAAACCTACTGCACCAACAACTTGCATTGGGTTCATCCCACTCCAGGGCAATTTGAGTGTTGCAAGTTCCCATAGAATAACTCCAAAGCTATATACATCACACCTGTTAAGTCCATAACATAAATTTAAATTGTTTCTTCACACATTTTACAATTGGCATCTGAAGGAATGCCATTAAGCAAAATGAGATCATACTAGCTCAAGTAAAAGAATCTAATGCCTATATCCAACTTATATTAGCCACAAATACTTCTTCCAAAATTCATCAGCAACTTTGAAATTGGAACTTCTGATTATTTTGTGGTGATATAACTGCATCCAATAATATCATTTTTAGCATTCCTTCACATGCTCTTCAATGAAGAAATGACAAACTGCATTTCGCCAATTCGTGAATTTTCACAAATGAAAGAAGCAACTATGGTAGGAAGTTATTTAATGCGGTAACAAATTAAAGAAACAAGAACTGAGACTATGAAGAAAGGCTCTAAAGGTTTATTAGATTTAGATAGCAGGGCAATTCACACAAGGACAGACATCTGTTCTTCCAATTTGCAGCCAAGAGGAGGGATCATAATGAAATTATACGTACTTGTATGCTGCAAAAGGAAGCTGTGAAATCTACAAAAAGAACTGAATGTCTACTATAAGGTTTCATTATTAGTAAAGGAACAAAGTGTAACAACGGATAAAGATGCAATTTCACATAGAAAAACAGCATATAGTGGGACTCTCATGATACCCCAAATAGAAAACCTAATAAGAATGAACAGCAAAAGCACATTCCAACCCAAAAACAATGCAGAAGCACCTCTACTTGCTCTGGCAAGAATGTATTAACAATAACATGACACGAGTAGGGCTCAATTCAGAAAGAACAACTATTTTCTGGATACACTCATGAGCAGCGCTGAATTCAGAAGTATCAGGAGAGGGCAAAAGAAAAGAAGATCCACAAACGACGTAGCAATCGAGTAACATAGCATATTACCGCAATAGCAGAAAGGTTATCAGCAATTTGACTTACTTTTCATTTGAAGGCTCATTTCGAAGAACCTCTGGAGCCATCCACTCCGGCTTTAGATCCAGGAAGAGACCCAAGAAGATCATAATAATAATTAATAAACAAATAAATAATTCAACAGAAAGAATAACTAGAGGATGAGAAGGTTGACCAATCTAGAACTGAACAACTAATTTCTAAAACTTAAAAAGCTCACTGTTCCTGCAGTCGACTTTGATGACAAAAATGTGTTGTGCTTCAAGCGTGACAATCCAAAATCACCCACCTGACATCAAATTTTGTTAAAAACTAGAACACCAACACTTGAAAACGAGGTCTACAAACAGACGAAAACAGTAATTTATTTCCTTTTATCCTTCCATTGAATATCTTAGCCATGGACTTCTAATACTTTGGAACCAAAAGTGTAGCAATTCCAATGCCAAATCTCATGCCGTAAAACTTAATTTATACACTTTGAAACACAAAAACATTCTCCAACACTAGACAGGTAGGTTAGTTATCATCGAAGATCCAGTATAAAGTTACCTTCACATTCCAGTTGTTATCCACCAACAGATTGGGTGATTTTAAATCACGGTGGACAATTGTTGGAACGCTTGTGTGTAAGCAGTTCATGCCTTTAGCCTGCAAGTATAGCCTCCAAAATTTAGATATTAGCGACTAAAAGGTAACGAAGGAACATATCCAAGTTCGACATCCGTACCACATCAAGAGCCATTTTAATTCTCCTCTTCTCATCAATTTGACAATGAGGGCGATGAATTATGCGATATAAGCTTCCCCTGAAACCAACAATGATATGGAGAGCTTGTGAATCATAATATTTCATTACAAGAAAGCATGAAATATGGATTGGGTAATATTTTAGAGATTTGGCTGAACTTATAAGTTTTATCTGAAAAGCATAACGAATGAGGTGATATGAGCATGTACCCATTGATACAGACCACTCTATATATTGAGTCAGAGAAGTAAGATTTAGTCCCACAATCGGTTGAGCATACAAACTAGGCCAAGTTATCATTTTATGTTCCTCAAATACAGTAAAGCCTCTCATCATAACAAAGAATAGAGAAGACTGATTAAATTAAAAGGTACAGAACCATTTTTATGTCAAACATGACAAAAGAATGGACTAATATAACAAGTAGAAGTTCTGTGAACCTCCAAAGGTTACAAAGATGAACAAAAACGCACAGCAGATATAAGTTTAAATGGACAATTGGAAGACAAAGATACAATGGAACTGCTTATTTTGAGATTGACAGTCTGACTGAGGCATTCTCTGATATGCAATTTTTGGACCAGCAATAATTTTCAGCGCCTAAACTTCACCACACACATTGTAAATCAGTTTTTCATAACAGTATAGTAGGCAGATAATTTGATAACAGCTCTAGAAACGGCACAAAATGAAAGTTGCGAAGATGGGTGAATTCAATAATGCAGGACTGAGTAACTCAAATAACGAAGAAAATAATAGCACTGTAACTTTCGGAAAACTGTTGCGTCACATCATAAAGAATCTTCATATGGAGGAAAAAAACAGATCAAAATAAGAAACTTCCGGAAAGATGACATCAAGTAGGTCAATTACATGATATAATAGATTACATAGTAAGTTCACATGTTTCCTGAAAGACTTAAAGAAGATGAAAAGAACAAATGAATTATGGATCAGCAAGTTACCGAGGTAGAAATTCAGTGACAATGGAAAGGTTTGGTGGGCGAGTTACTGCACCCATAAAAAGAACTACGTTCGGATGGCGTAACCTGCGCATAATTCGTACCTGCAGAGACAAACAATGATCTGTATGAAAATAGAAATTTTAACAAGAGTCTCAAAGAAACTTTACTAAACTATATAACATGAAGAATTGCAATTATAGAAAGTTCAAGCAGGAAGGCAGAGGGCAGTGCAGTTGGCTAGGTATCATCTCGACACTAATTCGAACTTTGCCACGTCACAGTAAGTTAAATCATAGAAAGAATTAAAGAGAAGAAACTCATAGTCCAGCAAGACACATGCCTATCATTGAAACTAATTAGAATGTGAAAATTACTGTTGAGACTGATATGCGCGAGTCTATACAGATAACTAAACGGGATTATCAATGAGTCCTTTTACATCTCTGTCAATGCACTAGGGATTAAGCCATCGAAGATGATTCATGAAACATATCATCCGATTCCCCTTAGAGTTAAGACTGTCAAGAAACAATGAAGATTATGGGTAAAACATGAATGATAAATTCTGGGGTTCATAAAGACAAGACTGTCATTTAACATCGCTGAGGTTGGACTACCCTTTTTTTTTGCTTGGGGTGTGTGTGTGTGTTGGGGGGGCCATTCCTACCTAACAGCAAAAGGTAACGAACAACTTTGCCATGAACTTCACTGGAAGCAAAGCCACCAGGTGAACTTTCCCTAAATATTTATTGAGGACATTACATGTTCCATTAGAAATTTTATCTTTCTTTCACATTACAAATTTTACCATAGTATAATTCACAGGCAAGTCAAAAAAGGGCATCCTTACTTCTCTCTTGAACTCATCCAAAGCAGCACCAGAAAAATCTTGATCCAGGAACTTCTTCACAGCAACTTCCTGTTGACCGAAGAGTCCACAATCAAAGTGCTTAATTTAATAATATATTCTCTTCCACAAGTGGTGGCAGTAAATGATAAATAAAATAGATAAATCATAAATGCATAACAGCACATATGGCTAACTACAGTAAGAAGTAACAGGTTCAATTGTCACTTTGCATTACTCAGAACAAATGATGAGATCAGCGCGTTATATCTACCAAGCAGGGAACAATTGATGAAGAAGCATCATGAGGAATAGAGGCTCATAAGCACCCCCCAGACCACATACACAGAGATATGCATGGATACATGCTACTGTTAGATATATGCCAAGACATTGAGGTAGAAAGGTCCATTAATAAAAGCTAACATATATAAAGTAATCCCCCTTTATATTGCTTGATAGTCTGTATATATTAGTCCATGACATGTAAACAGTTTTTACATTGCATGATTTCAGAACTTGATCGTAGTAAAGAGACAAGCATGAGTTGATCAAAATCTTGATAGTGGATCATTCACATACAGGCCAACTTCTAATGAAATATCCCACTCTGTTCGCATGTTCAAGTGCTGTATTAGTAATCCAACTAGACCAAGTAACCCAGCCTATGAATCCGTACTCCTGTTATCAAGCATGTCAGTCGGGTTCGACAATCAGATATTAAGCAAATGAGGTACAATTCCATATATATAAAGTAATTATGTTCCAAGTAAATAGAATCCCATCAAGTATTAGAAAACCAATCTTACAAGAACGATAATTAATTTGGAAAATTACTTTCACATATCAATCATCTGACTCGCAAACGAAAACAGTTTATTCAATTTTTCCACCAAGCATCTGAATACAATGCAAGTACAATAGTCTGGTTAACTGAAAAGGATGAATCACAAAGAAGGCAACTTACAGTGCCATTCCAATCAGCATGGTAGACCTCTCCATAAGAACCTGCGAACACAGTTTGCAGTGGCTGCATATTAACACTCACATATGCAGGTGACATACAAACGACACTTTATAGAATATCTAGATTAGTGAAACCAGAAAGCAAACAGAAAGAGAAAGAGCCTGGGCTAGATTGTTTTCAGGTTGAGGAAAGGAAGGGAATCAGAGGTCATCTGAAGACCACAAAGAACCTTTCATCACCACATAGAAGCTCACTTAGTGGAGAAGTGCACAGTAAAGTGAAGAAGCAAAGCACAGGTATGTGAACAAAAGAGAAATTTGACAATTCAGAAGCTTGATAACCTTAAATAGCAGTACTTGCGTTACCTAATCCAATCCTTTCACCAAGGACAAGATCTTCCCAGACAATTTCACATTCACCAACATCATCGATCTCTGGGTCAACATAATTAGCACTTAAATCAAGTGAGCAGCTTGCACCTTCAGTTTCCATCAGTTTCATACTGGTCCCAATTAACCTGTCTCGCATACTCTCCTTCTGCTCATCAGGCCTGGTGATCTTTTCCATATCCTCAGTATGATATCTTTCCTTATTATTGAA